>NW_015552694.1:453790-490516 GCF_001515605.1 Sinocyclocheilus anshuiensis
AGTGTCGCTATTGGTTGTGGGAATTGTGTGTTCTATCTTCGCTGAGTATGTGACTTGTACAGTCTCCGGTTGCTATCGTAACCTCGATTCCCTGAGAGGGGGAACGAGACATCACGGAGGTCGCCATGTTCGCTGCTCGACCAGCTAAGCGGTGTTCAGTATCAGATTCTGACGGTTTCCTCCTACGTCACGCATAACCTTTCCAGTGTGATTAAGTAATGCGTGAATTAGCAGATGCGCATCGCAGAGCTAGTGCAAGACGAGCATTTGTGGTTAAAAAGTATATATATATTAAAAAAAAAAATGTTTTTAATTACCTATTGTTTCGCTAGATAAGACCCTTATTCCTCAGCTGGGATCGTGTAGAGCCCTTTGAAGCTGCACTGAAACTGCAATTTGGCTGAAGTCCACTATATGGAGAAAACTCCTGGATGGTTTTACCTCAAAAACCTTAATTTCTTTGCTACTGAAGACAGAAAGACATGAACATCTTGGATGACATGGGGGTGAGTAAATTATCAAGACATTGTAATTCTGGAGTGAACTAATCCTTTAAAGCACCTGAGATCTGGGGCCTATACCATGAAGCCAGTTTAGCTGGCTAGCCAGGTAAGTTTCAGTTTAGTTTGTGCCATTCCTTGGTTTTCAGGCACCTTGAAAGGTGCTTGGCCTTTAATGGTGTTCATCGCCATAGTAACTTACGTTCCATGGCGAACCTGCTATGGGGTAGGTTATGCTCTGGATAAGAGATCTCAATCCAAAACTGAACCAATCAGCTGTGAACAAAGTGACACATCTCTGACACAATGTCAATCTCCCAGTTTCTCTTGCTCCTAATTAATGGTCACTACATAGCAAAAGATTTTTAAAGACAAAATCTTCTGGCTTTTAGTGATGATTGATTGTAATATTGTAATTATTTTATATGATTTATATATTAATCATATAATTATTATACCCTTAATCCATTACACATTTTTTATTTAATAATTAAGCATTTAGTTTAAATTAATATAAATACAGTGGGTATAGAAAATAATCACCCCCCTTTAAAATAATCACATTTTGTTGCTTTGCAGCCTGAAATGAAGCCGGACACAGTTTATGTTTTATCCAGCTGTATTTCCTCAGGTATAGAAAATAATCACCCCCCTTTAAAATAATCACATTTTGTTGCTTTGCAGCCTGAAATGAAGACGGACACAGTTTATGTTTTATCCAGCTGTATTTACTCAGTGCAACTTATAACATCCAAGTGAAAGATATAACACCAACATGTCAGAAAAAAATGTAAAAACAGAATCACTGAGCTGAAAACAAGGATCGCCCCCCTCCTAAAAATGCCTTGTAAACTCAATCAGTTGTAGCTAATCACCTTCTCAATGACAAACAAAGCCATTTTATTTTCAACTGTGATCAGCTGTGGTCGTTTTGATTAGCTCAGCATGAAAAGAGTTTTCCTGGAGCATTTCAGGCCTTGGTAGTGCCAACAGAAGCAAACAATCAAATATGGGTGGCAAGACTCTGTCAAAAAATCTCCTGGATAAAGTTGTGGACAGGCACAAGTGAGGAGATGGATACAAAAAAAATCAAAGGCTTTATCAATGCCTAGAAGCACAGTGATGTCTATTATTAAGAAGTGGAAGGTATTTGGTACTACAGAGACCCTCCCTGGATCAGGACGTCACTCCAAACTGGATGAAAGAGCAGGAAGAACCCGGTCAGAGAGGCTCCCAAGAGACCTACAGCAACTCTGAAGCAGCTGCAGGAATTTATGACAAAGAGTGGTCATTGTGTGCATGTGACAACAATATCACAAATTCTCCACAAATGTGGCTTGTGTGGGAGGGTTGCAAGAAAAAAGCCAATCCTCAAGAAAGGCCACATGCAGTCACGACTGAGTTTTGCCAAAACACACCTTGAAGATTCTGAGGCAGATGAGATTAAAATTGAATTATTTGGCCTCAACACCAAACGATATGTTTGGCTGAAATCCAATACAGCTCACCATCCAAATAACAGCATACCTCCAGTAAAGTATGGAGGTAATATCCAGTTATTGGGGTGTTTCTCTGCAGCAGGGACTGGAGCACTTGTCAGGATAGAAGGAAAAATAGATGGGGCAAAATACCATCAAATAATTGAGGAAAATCTGCTGCCCTCTGCCAGAAAGTTGTCAATGTGAAGAAGTCTACCTTCCAACATGACAATGACCCAAAGCACACAGCAAAACTGAGCACACAGTGGTTGAAGGAGAAAAAAGTGAATGTCCTTGCATGGCCTAGTCAGAGCCCAGACTGAAACCCCATTGAAAATCTGTGGAATGACTTGAAGACTGTAGTCCACAAACGCTCACCATCAAATTTAACTGAACTTGAGCAGTTCTGCAAAGAAGAGTGGGCAAATATTGCAAAGTCTAGATATGCAAAGTTAGTAGAGACGTATCCCAACAGACTAAAGGCTTTAATTAAAGCAAAAGGTGGTTCAACAAAATACTGACACAAGGGTTGATCCTTTTTCCAACTCAGTGATTCTGTTTTTTTTATTTTGTATTTTTTCCCTGACATGTTGGTGTTATATCTTTCACTTGGATGTTATAAGTTGCACTGAGTAAATACAGCTGGATACAACAAAAACTGTGTCTGTCTTCATTTCAGGCTGCAAAGCAACTAAATGTGATTATTTTAAAGGGGGGTTATTATTTTCTATACCCACTGTATATACAGATAATATGTAATATAAATAAACTTTAGAATCAATTGATAAACTGCATGTAACCTTACATGTTCAAGTCTCTTGTTTACCTATTTATATTATCATCTATATGAACTAATAACTTCACAACTTTCACTTGCACTGATATAGCAAGATGTTTTCTTTTACTTTTCCTCTTTCATGGACAGCTCTTTTCTTCTTATGTAAATGGGTTTAAATTTTTCAATCTCTTAATCTTTGGCAGAAAAGAGAAGTAAATGACTCTCGCGCGAGAAGTGAACCGCATGTGATTGGCTGTTTGTTACTGATGTCACACTTTAATGTGCACATGCTCCTTGAACTCAGGATCAAAGCCTGAGTTGACAGAGAAGGTTGATGATCAGCATCATGGTACCAACAAAACCTGAGTGTATTGTTTAGTTTTGTCAACTCAAAACTAATTTTTATAACCCAGAGTTTGTTCAACTGCCATCATGGTACAAGCCCCAGATCTATGAGTGTTGGGAAATCCATTTGTTTCTGAAATGTACTTAAAGGGATCCTATTATGCCTTTTCACTTTTTGAATTTTAGTCAGTGTGTAGTGTGTAAGTTTGGGCATAAAAAAGATCTTCAAACTTACAAATCTCAAAGTCCACTCCAAAGGGAGATATTTCGTTTTTAAAAAATCCCTTTTCAAGAACTACAACGAACGGCTCGTTTGGACTACAGCGCTTGTTTTCCGGGTTTTGTGATATCACAAAACGGCCCATTAGAATATCATTAAAATAATTCCCGTCTACGGAAATTCGAATGGTTGGGGGGTGGGGAGGGGCGAGGTCGTGGTTAGAACGCTTGGTTGAGTGCATCAGACAAGACGATGAAGAAGAAGTGCTGCTGTAGCCTCAAGTTTTCGCAAGTTAATACACATGCACCTGCATAATTATGTATGTTACAATTATGAAAACGTTTTTATAATAAATTGCTGACAGTACAATACTGGACAATGATGTAATCTGCAGAATTTAAACTTCAATTATGAGACTACAGTGTTTCCCATACATTGAGTGTTTTTATATCACTGTATTTCTGAAGGAAACCGATATAATGTAATCGTAATTTAATAATGTAAAAAATAATGCGTTTTTCGAACCACCAAGCACGAGAGCATGTTCTAGTACACCCCCATAACAAATTCAAGACATTGTAAAAGAGCATAATAGGACCCCTTTAAGAAAGTTAATCTTGTCTTAATAAGATGACTGTGTCATCTAAATCATGGGTGCCAAACACAATTCCTGGAGGGCCGGAGCCCTGCAGAGTTTTGTTCCAAGTGAGCTTTTTACCAGGCTTTTTGCCGCAACAATTTCTCCCTAATACACAGATTGTCATGAGTAGGATTTTTTTTTTTTTTGGTGAATAGTGGTCCCTCCAAGTCTTTTGCATGCACAAAAACAACTGCCTCATCAGCATTTGCAGCTCTTTTTTTTATAGCCAATTGGGAATTATTTATATACATATTTTAATTTCTCCCTTTGCAGACCATCTTGATTCAAAACATCTACCGTAACCCCCAAAACAGTGCACAGACAGCCGACGCCTCTCGCTGTAAGTCCCTCTTTTCCATGAGATAATGCTAGCTTGTGGGGTGAGCAAGAAATCCCATTTCTGTCCCAAATAATTGAGATAAAACTCAAAGCTGATGGAGATGCAGCCTCAGCACTGATATTCTGGACCACTACTGTACTTCAGTACATTACACACATCAAGTAAAACGTAATTGAAAACTTGCTGTTTCTAATAAATAGTAGAAGTGTTATGGATTTGTGTTTATGTAAAAGACCCATATTGTGAGATTGTCCAGGCAATTGTTTAATGCCCCTTTTCCACCGACATGATTCCTGAACCATTTTACACAGTACATTCTCGAACAATTTTATACCGTTCCACCAAAGAAAAACCAGTTATGGTCTGGAAAAACTGGTTCTGCAACATCCCTAAACATTTTCTGATCTGGAATCAGGGCCTCGTTTATAAAGATGTGCATAGAATGATCCTAAATGTGAACGTACAGCAATTTCTGAAATGTTCCTACAAACAATTTATACAATGTCGATAGCACAAAAATAATTTCTTAATGCATCCCACATTTTAAATCACACTTCATCTTAAAATGAATTCAAGAGCAGTGTGAGAGCAAGTGCATCTAAAAAATGCCCACAAATAGCTCTTAATGGTTAAGAAGTAGGATCAAACATGTTTGTACGTGTTTTTTATAAACCAATTACATCAGAATGTTTTGTAGTTAGGCAAAAATTTCAAAAAACATTTAGTTCAACTAGCTACTCTATTGATGCTTGCAGTAAAGAGCAGTTTCTAACTGTGCATGCAATAAATAAACTTAAAATGTCTAATAGGAAAAGCATTCAGCATTGATCTGCGTAGGCCATGTGGGCTCTGCTTAAAACATGGTCTTCTACTGAGATACAAGGAAATTAGAGAGCTTGCAAAAGAAAGAAAAGAAGTGCTGAATGCTGGCTTCATCTCCAGCCACATAACCAGTTATGTCACCATTCAGTTTGTGGGCCAGGCAGTTTGTGACAAGCTCCCAGATTGCATGAAAACTGGCACCATATTGATGGAAAAGGGGTATAATAGGTGCTGGGTTTGTGTGGATTCCTGCCTAGAAAAGATAATTTGTTGTTTAATTTAAAGGTAAGTATGTGTGCAGACTACAGTGCTGCACAACTTTATTTCCCTCCAGTAAAGGACTCAGTACTTTGACGAAAGCAGACATCTTGTTTTTAATTTGGACATGATAACATTTGTTTAAATATTTACTGATCTGCATAAATATATTTAGAGCCCTTGTTTAAAGAATATATGTTAACTAAGCTGTACATATTTACATTATTGTTTACAGAAGATACTTCTCTGTTTCATCAAAGCCCTGAGACCTTTACGTACCGGTTCTCTTGTCATCTTGGATGGATGTCTGACCTCTCTTGCTGACCCCACTCTCCCCAATTCACATGTTTTCATGAATTGCCTAATTTATAATATTGATATCTCATGTGGTCTGTAGACCTGGGACCTGTACCATGAAGCCGGATTAGCTGGCTAGCCAGGTAAATTTCAGTTTAGTTTGCACCAATCCTGGGTTTTAGGTACCATGAAAGTGGCTTGGCTTTTAGCTGCGTTCATTGCCATAGTAACTTACGCTCCACAGCTAACCTGCTCCAGGGCAGGTTATGTTCTGAGTTAGAGATCTCAAACTGAAATTGGACCAATCAGATGTGAGCAAAGTGACACATGTCTGACACAAAAAAGTCACTCCCCCAGTTTATCTTGCTCCAAATTAAAGGTCACTAGTACTAAAAAAATTGTCTGGCTTTAATGATAATTACTTAGTTATTTTATATGATTTATATAATTATATGATTTATATTATTATTAATCCATTACACACAAGCAATTTTAGTTTAAAAGTTATTATAAATCATGTATTTTAAATGAATGTTAATATATACAGATCGTATGTAATATAAATAAGCTGTAGAATCAATAGATAATGCTTTAAAAATGACTGTGACCTTACGGTGAATGTGATTTCACCAAGTACAACATGTTCCTGGATCAACATCCTTGTTGATCCTGGAACAACATTCCAATCAACCAATCAGAATCGAGGGATAAGTTTTCAAGAAATTTCAGTTTTAGGCTTACAATCAGGGTTAGATGCTTCTACACCCTTGTTATTCACAAGTTTCTCTTGTGACTGCACTGATGAAGCAAGATAATTTCTTTTATTTGTCCTCTTTCATGAACAAGTATTTTATTTTCATTGTAAATGCATTTAAATTTGCATTTAAATGCAATCTCTTAACCTTTAGCAAAACCTTTAACCAAGGCTCGTGATTGGCTGTTCGCCAGTGATGTCACACATTCATGTGCACGTGCTCCACAAACTCTGGATCAAAGCCTGAGTTGACAAAGAAAGTTGATGATCAGCTTCATGGTACCAACAAAGCCGGATTGGAGTGATTTAGTTTTGTCAACTCGAAACTAATCCTGTATCTCTGAATTTGTTCATCTACCATCATGGTACAGGCCCCTGGATGCTAAACAGTCTTAGAGTTTTTTTTTTTACAAAGATGCACATTTTGTATTTCAGACCATTGTCCTCATGAACATATACCGTAACACTCAAAACTCTGCCCAGTCTGCTGATGGTTTACACTGTAAATTGCCCCCCACTTGCTTGCAGGGGTCTGTGGCATTGAACATTTCATTACGACTGGCACATATCAAGAGCATCCATAACAATGGTAAATGGTTAGATCCCATATTTTTTGAAAATACAACTTTTCACAAATACTGCATTGATTGAACCATGGCCAAATGTTTAGAGCTACAGTATAATGAAGGTCTATTTACAGTAGTTCAGGATTTAGATTTTGCTGACACTTTATCCCCAAGTATGCATCACTCCTAAAAATATTTGTGAAAAAGAAAAAAATTAAATCAAAATTATTTTATGAGTAATATATAACAATGAGACCTGTAATGAGATGATTGTTTTATCAGGGAAACAGACTTGTGGCCCATATCATGATTAGTTACAAACTACTAAATACAAAGGCTTACTTTGTGTCTGCCAGATTGGCCTTTCTGAATTCTCAGTTCAAACATATGATCTGTTGATCGTCAGACTTGATATTTGAATAGCGAATTATCCTGTTGGTTCGTGTTTTAACACTATCCAGTAGTTTTATTTTGGGCCAGTATCTAAACTTTATTTGCATGCATGGGGGCTATATATCAAAATATTGCACTGATATGTCTCTACTAACTTTGCACATCTAGACTTTGCAATATTTGCCCACTCTTTGCAGAACTGCTCAAGTTCAGTTAAATTTTATGCTGACCGTTTGTGGACTACAGTCTTCAAGTCATTCCACAGATTTTCAATGGGGTTTCAGTCTGGGCTCTGACTAGGCCATGCAAGGACATTCACCTTTTTCTCCTTCAACCACTGTGTGCTCAGTTTTGCTGTGTGCTTTGGGTCATTGTCATGTTGGAAGGTAAACCTTCTTCATGAGGCCTTTCTTGAGGAGTGGCTTTTTTTCTTGCAACCCTCCCACACAAGCCACATTTGTGGAGAATTTGTGATATTGTTGTCACATGCACACAATGACCACTCTTTGTCATAAATTCCTGCAGCTGCTTCAGAGTTGCTGTAGGTCTCTTGGTAGCCTCTCTGACCAGTTTCCTCCTGCTCTTTCATCTAGTTTGGAGTGACGTCCTGATCCAGGGAGGGTCTCTGTTGTAACAAATACCTTCCACTTCTTAATAATAGACTTCATTGTGCTTCTAGGCATTGATAAATCTTTTGATTATTTTTTGTATCCCATCTCCTCACTTTTGCCTCTCCACAACCTTATCCCAGAGATCTTTTGACAGAGTCTTGCCACCCATATTTGATTGTTTGCTTCAGTTGCACTACCAAGGACTGAAATGCTCCAGGAAAACTCTTTTCATGCTGAGCTAATAAAACCGATCACAGCTGATCACAGTTGAAAGTCAAATGGCTTTGTCTGTCTTTGAGAAGGTGATTAGCTACAACTGATTGAGTTTACAAGGCATTTTAGGAGGGGGGTGATCGCAGTAAATACAGCTGGATAAAACATAAACTGTGTCCGTCTTCATTTCAGGCTGCAAAGCAACAAAATGTGATTATTTTAAAGGGGGATGATTCTTTTCTATACCCACTGTAGATGAAACCATTAAAAGCCATGCTGGTTGGTTGAGGGAGAAATCCTGGCAAGTACCCAAGGTTTTTAGTTGTACTGGCCTGAATGGAGCATTATCATTTTATAGTAGCTCTTCCTCATTTTATTTTTTCAAAACTTTTTCACATAAAACATTTCTTTAGCGATCTCACCTTTCTTACTTTGTGTTTATATTACATTGCTTAATGAGAATCAGTAGTGAAATGAATGCAATGGTTCACCCAAAAACGAGGAGGGAAAAAAAAAGAGTAAAATGTAAGAGTAAAACTCTAAATAAAATAATTCTTTCATTGTTTGCTCACCCTCATGTCTTTCAAAACCCGTATGACTTTCTTTTCTTCTTTACTCAAACACAAAAAGAAGATATGACGAATGTTAGGGTCCAAACAAAATTTAACCACATTGGCTTTCACTGTATGGACAAAAAAAAAGTCATACAGGTTTTTTTTTTTGGGTGAACTATTCCTTGAAATTGTTACTTCTACATTTTGCAATGTATCGATTATGTCTAGTCGATTATGTTTTCAACAGGAAGTCTTTACAGAAATGGAGGAGAAGTATGGAGAGGTCGAGGAGATGAATGTGTGTGATAACCTTGGTGATCATTTGGTCGGAAATGTTTATGTGAAGGTAGTGTAGAATTTGAGTGTGTTTATTAAAGGGGTCATATGATGCGATTTCAAGTTTTCCTTTCTGCAGACTGTAAGTACGTTTTCATATTTAAAGGATTTGATGATTCAAAGGCGAGTTTTGAGCAGTGTAGAGTAGGGCTTGTTGTTTGTCATTTCTCCGATCACAAATGCAGACATGGTTTTATGTTTACGCGGCGCGATGCAACACAACGCGTAAAAATACAGTATAAGTCATTATAATCCGTAATTATGTCCCCACTGGATGCAACAAATGCCTCGTTTATAATGGGTTTCATTGGTTTTGTCTCGTCGCTCCGGGCCCGGGACACGGTATCACAGTATGGTAGGGGCGTAACATTTCTGTCACACGCTTGAGGAATTCGGCCAATCATAACGCACTGGATAGCTGGCCAATCACAGCACACCTCGCTTTTCAGAACGATGAGCTTTGTAAAATACGCGTTTCAGAAAGGCGGGGCATAGAGGAGAAACAATAATGTACAGTATGTGGAAAATAATGTGTTTTTTTAACCTTAAACCGCATAAACACATTTCATTACACCAAATACACAAAATAATGTTCTTTTTAGCAACGTCATATGACCCCTTTAATGTTTTGTGACATTTGCTTGATTGAACAGACAAATTTATGAAATATTTATTTCAAGATTTCAAACAATGTAGCTATAACAACCTGCATTAGAATTATGCTTGGAAATGTTTAATCATTTACTTTGTTTTATAGTCTGAACAGTTTCGGAGGGAAGAGGATGCTGAGAAGGCTGTATTGGACTTAAATAATCGCTGGTTTAATGGCCAACCAAAACATGCTGAGCTCTCACCAATTACAGACTTTAGAGAAGCCTGCTGTAGGCTTGGATGAAATGGGGTCAGTGTCTCAAACTTCATTCATTCAGTTATTTCATTGAGAAACGATTATATTTTAATATGTCACTTTTTAAGGAACATATTAATGACTGATTGAAACCTGTTCAAGATGTTATTTGTGTCCAAAGTTCTCATATAAAAAAACACTGTATAGTTGCCACACTAAATTCTTGCCAAAGCAGACATGCAAACTTGTCGCAAATTTGCAGTTCTGACATTGAAATAGGCCAATTAAGGGTTTTATTGTTTGTTTTTTAAACTGTGGTGGGCTTAGTTATATTTTATATTATAGTAATATAGTAAGTACAGCTATATAGTTTATATTATAGTAATATATAAAAAATATATTCATATTAAATATTATATTAATGTATATCTAAAGTGAACTGACTGTCTTCAGAAAAGTTGATGCCACTTTTTTTTTGCCATCTCGTCTCACCACAGGGAGTGCACTAGAGGTGGTTTCTACGGTGGCCGAGAGAGCTCAACGTGCTGCAACTTAAGAAAACACATGCAAATTGAAAAAACACCAGCAAATTAAGAAAACATCTTCATCAGTTTGACAACACATGCGCTGCAAATCCTCACAACACATGCAAATGAAGAAACGCGCCGCAAATAGCATGGACCACAACGGAAATGTTTCAAGGGGACCCAACAAAGTGACGGACCCGGCTGGGATTTGCTTATTGTGCAGTGGCTATTGGTCAGTGGAGTTGTCGGTGAACTGAAAGGTGAGTTTTTTTGTTTATTTTAACACCCTGATTGCATGATTCCTTTGTCTTTTAGATATTATTAGCCTAAATAATCTGACGAATTACACGAGTAACTGTGAAACGTTATATAAAATGCTTTTTCAGTTGTGGGGATCAGTCTAGCGTTCTTTCTAAACATGTTGTGAGTTTCTATGTTACCACACAATCAAAACACTAAAACTTCCCTGATCAACAGAGGGTACGCTTGTTAACACATCGACTATTGTTAACCTTCCTTGGCAAGGCAGAGGATAACAAATTTACTAGCACTTTACGCTAAACTTCCCTGCTTAAACAGAGGGTAAACAATTCTTCTCTGCCGAAACAGAGGGTAACAAATATTAACACGTAATGTTAATCTTCCCTGTCTTAACAGAGGATAACAAATTCTCCCCTGCCGAAACAGAGGATAACCTTCATCTCTAAAATACAATTTTTTTAGAGGATAACTTAGTTAACCAAACCCTACAGCTGTCTGTTAACTCTTCTCTGACGGCGCAGAGGATAACAAATTTGTACTGGTCTTAAAGGTTCTTTTGGATAGAGTGGAACTCACCAACCCTTGGTTGTACAGAAAGATTCAGTCTGGAACTTAGTCAGATCTTTGTTGAGCTTGAAGTTTCAATCTGGATTCAGGTGAGGAGCTCTATCCGGGTCACGGCACCAAATCTCTCGGCCACTGTAGGTTTCTGTAATTTCATGCACTTGAAACCCATTTCTCGAGAGCTGAGGAGAGAGCTTTATGGACGTCGTAGAATAAGGTACTGAAAACCTTCTTTATCAAAGGCCAGTCTAGTTCCTTTCATTAGAGTTGGCATTTTTGTTGTTGTAACAGAAATTATCTTTCCATTAGACATCGTTCTCGGTCAAGATCTCGTGAAAGACACTCTCGCTCTCGTGACCGCAGCCGTGGAGGTCGTGAACGTGAGAGGAGCAGATCAAGAGATCATGAACGTTCTGGAAGATTTTGAGCCGTCACACAGTTTTGCTGCCTATGTTTTGTTGCGTAAGCAGGGGGCACACTACACGACTAGTTGAAACATTCTAAGACTGACCTCAACACACTTAAAGACTGCCACACCAAAGACAACACAGCGGACAACACCGGTGCTCTTAATTATTGAAACGTTAAAGGTTTGTTTTTCTTTTCTTAGTTTGTGCTTAATATAACAGAAAATATAGCTTTCCTGCTATGTAGCTGTTGCTAATAAATGCCACAGCAATGTCTTGATTTTTTTTTTTTTTTGCATTAAGTCCTATGTTTCTCTTTCTTTTTTGAATTATTGCTTGAGCAGACACATTGTGTTATGTCTTTTGAGACACCTATGTTTAATTTCCTTAATTATAAGATTTCTAGTGCTATTTTTAAACGTTTATTCAAGCAATAATATATTCATTATCCAATGTAGGCTGTGTCTGAAAGGGATTAAAAATAAATTGGTTCTGATTAAAAATGGTAGGTTATTTTTTTTCGTTACAGTTCCCGAGTTACCGATCAGAACGAAATAAAACATTACTGCTCCATTTCTATTCAGAAACAAAAGTCATATAAAATGCTATTTGTGCATTTAAATTTTAATTATATTAGTCTACAGCAGGGATGGGCAACTTTGATAGTGACGAGGGCTAGCATTTTTTCTCCTTTATACCAAGGGTCCAGATTACTAATCCACACTAGTCCACACACCTTTTACACCGTTTTACTCAATTTCCTTTTTATTGAAGGAAATTAAAGTATAACTAATGTCATTTGTTTTTAAAGATTTTATTAAGTATAAAACTTGTGCAGTTATGCTAATTCAGAAGGAAAACTTTGTTGTCAGTGGACAGAAATATTACCCTGACTAGCCAATGTAAACATTTCAATTGCATAGATTTTTGTCGATCCACTGGTTCACATTTAAAAATATGTAGCAAAAATAGCAGATGGGCTTTTTGAAAAAGCAAATTTATGGAGTCAATATAATGCCACATATACATGCAAAATAATAAAGTTTTGCAAAAGAAAATAAAGTTTTGCAAAAGAAAATAGTTTTGCAAACGAAAATAAAAGTATTGAGAAAAAATAAATGTTTTTTGCAAACAAAAATAAAGAATTGCAAAATATAAATGAAACCGCACAAAAGCAATGATTTTGCAATACATATTTTCCATGGCCATAATCTTCCCACATAGTGAGGTAGGTATGTTGGGGCATGTTTAAACAAGCCGTTTTAGGTAGGTGTGGCTGACTGAACTTTTACAAAGAATATCTCTTTGGATTTGAGACTTTAGTCTTTGCAACTTTACAGATCTTCTTTATGCACCAAGAGCTTGTAACACTCCAAAGAGAAAGGAAAATTTGAAATCGCATCATATGACCCCTTTAAAATTGATCATCCAAGTCTAATATGATCTAGCGGGCCGTACTAAAAGACACTGCGGGCCGTATGTTGCCCATCCCTGGTCTACAGCAAACGTTAATGCTCCCAAATGGCACTGTCAACACTGCATTCCGGCAGCTGACAGAAGAGCTGCAGAGAAATTCAAGCCATTGTAATTTTCTTATGCATTTGACACAAAACTACTAGGCCCTATATATAATTAAATCGTGTATATAAAATAAAAAATTAGTAAAATTAGTTTTGAACAATAGCTATCGTAATCGTATCGTAACTGTAATGTTCGTTATGGGGGAAAAAAATCATTATGAAGAATAGCTTTATGAAGTTGTTTAAAAAAAATCTTTATAACAAATTTTAAGAAAAAGTTAAAAGTTAAGAAAATAAAAGATTAAAAAAATTCTTGATAATAGGCTATATTTAAAATTAGAGAAAATCAGTGATAGGCTATAGGCTATTTTACTTTATTCGACTGCAGAAAAAAATGAATAGTCTAAAACCATTTAACTTGCAATGTTAACTTATGAAATAAAATAAAGACAATAAATCAATCACAACAAGATGTGTAATCAAGAAAGATATTTGACAAAATTAACCTTTGACTTTTGACAGTGAACGCATAGCCGCATATAGCCTACAACCGCTGGCGTCAGTCGCAAATATTAAACATGTTTAAAAAAATCTTTGTGAAAACAACTGGTAACGACTATTTTTTAATTCTAATTCTAATTAAAACTATCATCTTTAGGCAGCACACACTATGCGATTTTTCTGCTGACTGCAAACAGCGACTGAGCCCAACTGGAACAGATCTGGTCTGACTGGGCACGATCCGTCGTCAAGAGCAAATTACATTCATAATCGGCATGACAGTCGTGTAGTGTGTTCTCGGCTTTAGTGTCATCAACCAATGACCAGCATTTGTGAGACATCAGATGCCATCTTTTGCTTGAAACCCTTTTGTTTGTCACTTTATTTACTTTTTTAAAGTGTACAGTTGAAAGATTTTTGTTTTTCAATAAAAGTGCATTTTTATAAATTGTCTGTGCCACGGGTTTATGTCTTGGATTATTAAAATCTTAGTCATGATGAATCAGTCCTGCAGGCTTTCAGTAAGTGTTGTAGGGGTGTGTCACGCTGCATTTCTAATCATTGGTTATGTATTGCACTTAAAACAATTTGGAGGTAGATTAAATTTTATAGCACTACAAAAAGACCAGGAATAATGTTTGCCTTTGTAGTATGGGTAGGGATATTGTTATTACATCCACATTTACATTTAGTCATTTAGCAGACACTTTTATCCAAAGCGACTTACAAATGAGGACAATAAAAGCAGTCAAAACTAACAAAAGAGCAACAGTATATAAATGCAAATGACAAGTCTCGGTTAGCCTAACGCAGTACACGTAGCAAGGTGTATGTATATATATATATATATATATTCCCAACTTCTGATAGGAAGGCGATCGGCAGACGCCCTCGTTCCAGCCAATCAGATTGCGCGCCAACACATGGCCATTTCCTAAATAAGTGATAAACGCCGTTCATGTAAATGACGTGACAGGTACTTCTGTATGCACTACTGTTAAAGTGGACCTGTCAGATTAGTATTATTTTTTTTCCATTTTTTTTTTTTATTGAACAGTATCAATTTACACACTCAAATGGGGAACAATAAAATGCATATGACAAAATATACACTTTACCAATCACATCTCTATTATACATAAATGTCCATGTGTGTATATATGTATATCTCTACATACAATAACAATAAACAAAACAAACATTCTTTAAACATTTGAGGGGGGTTCAAAAAAAAACCCTGCCAGATTATGCACCCCCTCGTTGAAGTCGCTACCTGATTGCCTAATCCCACCCCCACCCCTAATCCTACCCCCCCCCCCCCACCTACTCCTAAACCTACCAATACTAGGGGGTGCATAATCTGACGGGGTGCAAATTTCGGCACTACAACGGTCGGCGTTTATCAGCAAGGTAAATGTGTTGAATATCTGTAATGGATGTTGCAGTATGCGATCACCAATATATTTGAGACTGAAATATAAATATTTATTATATAAAAAAATATTTGGCTGCTTTCCATACTAAATGTCAATACCATCAAAACCGTTGGAATTAACTGCATTAACTAAAATCGAATTCACAAAAAGTGACTGACTGACATAATCACATTAACAAAAGTCTAAAAGAGCACGAGGTTTGTGATTTGCAGGTAACGTTACATGGCTGGTTGCCTCGTGCTCGTACAGATTATTTAAAGAATGTTTCTTTAAATCCTATACAAATGTTTTGCGGAAAAAGAGATATGCAGGAAACTCTGCCTGGATGGGATGTGAATGAAAGTGTTTAGTTAAAAGTCCCAACAAACACAGAACGTTGCCTCAACGTAGCCAACCTTTTAGCAACGTTGTGAAATGTGTTTGTTGGGGTGTTTCTTGGAGCACATGGATCCACATTAAACTTCTCCATACTTCTGGTAGCTTGACTCTTGCGTCCTAGACTGGGTTGCCAGGTCTGTGTATCATAAGCAGCACAATATGTCCGATATTTGGATTTTGCAGTCACGTACATATTGTAATCATAACCGCAACTGAGTCCTATTTCCATTAAAACATAGTATACAGTTTACCTGTTTAGACTGGCTGAAGACTGAAGACATTTAAATCTAATTTGTGTACTGTCAATTGTGCGTGATCTGCGGTCTTGGCAACCCTGGTCCTGAAGAGTCACCACTCATGCAGTAGAATTTTGTATAATAATATCTATCTATCTATCTATCTATCTATCTATCTATCATCTGGTATCATTTGCTTGCAGGTAATATTTTGATATTTATTGCAATGAAAACAAAAGCAGTGTGGTTTAGTGGCTAAAAGTGTTAAAATACGAAGGAACTGAAAATGCAATTTTGTCTTTTGTGGGAATAAGTCAGTCTCAGTCATGTTATTTCTGGATACACAAAGACCACATGAACTTGCATTGTATTGTGGTCATTAAACAATAAAGCAGTCAAGCATGCTTGCTATGTTGATGAGGCGCATAGTTTTAACAGCTGGTGTGTTTTATGCTTGGCTTGTTGTTATGTTATATATTAATGGTTCTCATACTCTGGAATTAACATGGTGGTTAAGGTTGGTGTATTCAAGAGGTCAGATTTGGCATTTATTCCACCTAAAGGCTGGAATTGTCATGGCTTCCCATGTCATTGTGTTGATGTTGAAGTGAGACAGATGTGCTGCAGATCCGTAAACAAACATTTTTAGCACTTTGGCTTCCATTGTCCTGAATTCAGTGGATTTTTTTATTTGTTTTGGGTTAAATGCCTGTAATGAGGTCTGTGCTTAACACAAGTTCAATATATTTTCACATTTTACTCTACAACCTAAAATACATAAGTAATGCATCCTTATGATTTTTTTTTTCTGATAGGAGGGCGATCAGCAGATGCCCTCATTCCAGCCAATCAGATTGCATGCCGACACATGGCCATTTCCCAAATAGGTGATGAACCCTGTTCATGTAAATGACGTGACAGGTACTTCTTTATGCACAGCTGCTAGTTACTAACAAGTGTCTAAATTCAATTAAATTAAACAAATTAAATGTGCATCATCATCTCATCTACTCACTAGTCATTTTTACAGCCTCATTGTGTTAATAATCAAACCTATTCTAACTCAAACATTCAGGGAAAATGTTTTTGAATAAAGACTGAAAGAGCCGATGAAGCTTAATGGTGGTGACATTGAAGCCATGTGACTATGATGTAGCATATAGCCTACGTTTAGCTTTTTACTTCTTGTATTTAGGTTTCAAAATAGATCAAAGTTATGTTAATTTTGTGAAGATTATCTTGAGGAACGAAATGTGTAAGATTCATAAACTTTTGTTGGTCACAGAGCTTATTTTCTACAATAATCCAAAAGCCAATGGAAAATGTCACTTTTGGGTTGCCCTACAAAAATATATAACTTTGCAGCAATCTATTGCTTTCTTGTTAATTCTGTGGATTTTACACCTTATCATTGTGGGCTTTGATCTTTTAGTCATAGTTGCTTTTGGAACGAGTATAAAGACAGCAGCCTGGAAATATTCCAGCTTCATAATCTGTGGACATGTCTTGACAAGTATACTCAAAAACAGTCGGTTATGTCTCAGGTAAAGATACAACAGTTGAGAAAAAAATTATATATATATAATATATAGGTGTATAATATATAAACCTATAGGTGTAGGCCTATAATTATGTTGGATTCATGCATTATGTCTTAAAGTGATTGCAGTTTATTCACCAACTGCTGTCTGTTTTAAATGTTAATCCCAAAAAAAAAATCACTCACTTTAGTTATTCAATTTCTGAACACCTACAAATCTGAAACCTGATTTATTCGTGCTATTGCTTGTAATTTGCTTATTTGATCCTGACTCAAATGAAAACTTGTGAAATTGAACTAGTATCTAGAATTTTGGTGTCATAATAAGCTTGTTTATTAGAAAACAGAATAGCATGGATGAAAAAACAAAATTTTTTTTTACATTTATTTATTTTTTGTGGTAGGGCCAGCTCTAGAATGTGCCAAACAGACATGTGATTTGGCTCTTTTGACTCACTGCCCATTCAGGCATTCTCAAGCTGGCATCAAAGTTCAATCTACAATCTAAAATATATTGTGAACAAATTCTCACACTTTACAGAGAACTATAGAGGAAACATGCCTTCAGTTCCACCCAACAAAGAGAACGACAGTCCTGCCTGCCCTTTTGCTGGCAAGAAGACCACTGGCAGGAATGGTGTTGAGAAGTTGGTTTCGGATGATGTAGACAGACCCCTGCAGCTGAATAGAGAAACTGGGGCCACTGACCCAAAATGGATTCGTCCGGACCTGCCAAGTAGATGTACCTGGAAACCAGGAATGTCTCTTGATAATTCCCCTCACAAACACTTCCCCAGGTGATAATGCTTAATGATCACTCACTTTGCAATTCTGACCTAAAATCACAAGATACTTTAAATCAAGTGACAGGGAAATGGCACATGCGTAGAAAGCCGAGCCTACCAAAAGAGCACTTCTGTGTCCTTCTCAGGGATATATCTTTATTTGGAAACTGAATGTTATACAATCATTGATTAGCTCTAATGGACTTTGCAGTATTCAATCAACAATATATTTGTTATGGAAAAAAAAAATATATATATATATATATAACTAATAAAAAGTACCTTTCAAAGAATATTTCCTTCTTAGGTTTTAGAATGTTCACATAATTAAGCAGATGCATTTTTGTGTATGTATTCATAAGTGCACATGACCTGACAAGTGTTATATAAAAGTGTACCATTATTTTAAACATATATTTTTTTATTATTATTTGAATATTATTTTGTTTAGTGACAGTCTGATCCTTTCTATTCACAGGTTCTAGATTGTAAAATCACCATGAAATAAATATGGACAATTCTTTTTTTATGAAAATTAGTTAATATTTTTAGAATATTGAAGTGTTGATTGTAAATTATTTATATGTGCATATCATTATTTAAAATAAATAAATAAATCACTAAATAAAATAACTTCCCTTCCCTCTTGCAACGACATCTCTTCTCTGCCGTGAGGGTGGGACAAAGACCTGTCACTCACATGACAATGCAGCAATAACAAACAACAACCATCAAATGATCCAATCAATTCTTTGTTATTTTTATGTTATTTTTTAATTTACACTGTCACATAATGACTTTTGAAACTGTATAACTATAATTGTAACTATAGCTTTCTGTCCCTCAATATACTGTTCGTGTTTATTTTTTCCTCCTTTAACCATTGCAGGACAAAAGCTGAGAAGATTCTGCCCAACATCCTGGACAGGATTGGAGACACACCACTGGTCCGCATAAACAAGATCTCTAAGACTTTTGGACTAAAATGTGAACTTTGTAAGTGATTCATTCATATTTCTACTTTTGAACAGTTCTAAATAAAATTACACTAAAAGTCAATATCATTTTACCACAGAAGGTGTATTACAAATAAGAAACTTCCTTGAAAGACAAAAAAAATCTTTAAAAGACAAAAAGAATTTGAAAGATAAAGCAAGTATTGACCTTGAGTCATTTGAAGTAGTTTTGGCCTGCTGTGTAGCTTTAATGTTATATATAAATCTATGAAATGGGTGAAAGGCATTTATATAAATGATCTCAAGTTACATAACAGTCATTTAGTTTTGTTTGTATGTGTGTCTGCAGTGGCCAAGTGTGAGTTCTTTAATGCTGGTGGTAGTGTGAAGGACCGTATCAGTCTGCGTATGGTGGGGGATGCAGAAAGGGAAGGCATCCTCAAACCTGGAGACACCATTATAGAGCCCACCTCTGGAAATACAGGTAATCACACAGGACTGATGTTGACTCTGATTTTGTTGAGACTTCTTCTTACTTGTTTTCTACATTCTTATTTCATTGTTCATTGTTACAGGTTGTGTGTTCTTCTCAAAATCTTCAACACTAGTTCACACACTGCATAATGTTTAAAATCCAGTTCATAAATATGGTTAGAATCCCTCTAAATATGGTTAAAAGTGCATTGTAGTGCACATTTCTACACTGGAGATAAACAAGTGGGTAAATAAATTTTTGCCCAGTGGAAAAAAAAAATTAGGTCTGAAGTAGTGATGGGAAGTTCGGATCATTTTACTGACTCGGATCTTTGAGTCTCGTTCAGCAAAATGAACAAATCTTTTTTTCGAGTCATTTCGTTCATTTTGCGAGCGCGCGCACACACACACACACACACACACGATGTGCAAAACTCCGCATTTGAACAGTCAATAGCAAATACTTAAACTAATAACAAAACAGTAGCTGATTCAGAAGCGCCAGATTGTCATAGCAAAGTCAGAATGACCTCCTCTCCTAGGTTCATGAAACGGTCATCCATAAAATGCATTGCTGTTCTGTTGTAAGTGATCTTAAAGATTCCTAAATGCATCTACTTTCGGAAGGCCAAATAAAGTGCTTTTGCTTTCGCCTAGAAACACACAGCGTCTCCCTGACATGGCTGCTTCAACACTAACTGCGGTTACTGAAACCACGCCTTCTTTCTTTGCGTGCACATTTGGGCGCATTATGCAAATATTCCCACATAGTGACCTAGATATGTGGGGGCGTGTTAGAATGAGCCGTTTTAGGGGGGTGTGGCAGAGTCTTAACTTTGATAAAGAATATCTCTTTGGTTTTGAGACTTTAGTCTTTGCAACTTCAGGGATCTTATCTATTCACGAACAGCTTGTAACACTCCAAAGAGAAAGGAAAACTTGAAATCGCATCATATGACCCCTTTAAAGAGTCGTTCAAAATGAACGAATCGTTCAAGAACGACCCAACACTAGTCTGAAGGGTTAAATTATGTGCGCTCTATGCAGGTATTGGTCTTGCACTGGCTGCAGCAGTGAAGGGTTATCGCTGCATAATTGTTATGCCTGAGAAAATGAGCATGGAAAAGGTAAAATTCATTCCAATTATATCAAATGGGATTTGATAGCCCATCAAGAAGGTTAAATAAGAGTCTCTTCATAGGTTGATGTGTTGAGAGCTTTGGGTGCTGAGATTGTCCGAACGCCCACCAGTGCACGGTTTGACTCCCCAGAGTCCCATGTGGGTGTAGCTTGGCGCTTGAAGAATGAGATTCCTGACTCACACATCCTGGACCAGTACCGCAATCCCAGCAACCCCCTGGCTCATTATGACACCACTGCTGAGGAGATTCTGGAGCAGTGTGATGGTAGTAATTGTGTTGTTTCTCTCTCACTTTCTCTCTTTGTCTTTGTTCTCCTATCTTTTTCTGCTTTTGATCATCAAAGCATAGCGTCCTCTCAGTTTCAAAGCCTTTTGTTGTCAGTAACATTAAAGGAATAGCTGACCCAAAAATGAAAATTTGCTGAAAATGTACTCACCCTCAGCCATCCAAGAGAGAGTTTTTATTCATGGGAACAGATTTGGAGAAATTTTGTATTACATCACTTGCTCACCAGTAGATCCTGTGCAGTGAATGGGTGCAGTCAGAATGAGAGTTAAAACATCTGATTAAAACATTACAATAATCCACACGACTCCAGTCCATAAATGCACGGTTACTTCCTGCTTTTAGATAGGCAGTCAGAATGAGAGTTAAAACATCTGATTAAAACATTACAATAATCCACACAACTCCAGTCCATAAATGCACGGTTACTTCCTGCTTTTAGATAGGCCAGTTCAGTCATTTCTGGTCAACTGTCAAAATCAGCTGTGCTATAAGGGGAGCACCCTTTCTCTACATAATCCATTCAGAATTTGAAGAAAAGATTTGTTTGTCTAAGAGGACCATATTGTATAGTATACTATATACTACCATATGCCGTTTCAGGAATGACAAAAGCAAGTGTAAAAAATTACGCGAATGAATCGGCTAAATTGTTCTGCAAGTCATTGCTATGATTGACAGTGATAACTGTAGCAATGGGCAAAACAAAACATCTGACGAGCCGATGTCAAAAATAAACCTGTGCATTAAGTGACTCAGACTAAACAGACTAAATCAGAGTAACAAAACTACAGCAGTCTGTATTGGCTATATAAAATTATTTGTTGTTAAATAACATGAAACTGTATGTTAATGCCGCTTTCAGCATTTACGGTGTTGCAATGATTGTGTTTCTCAGTTTCTGAAAAGAACAATGCAGGAGAGATTTCTGTGAGGGTCTCAAGAGTCTCTACCTATATATACCACAACATCAAATGACGTTTCACCGGAAGTTTACGAGCTGGCTTATCTTAATGCAGAAGTTCTAAAGAACGCTCCGTGCATATAGTCCATTAAAAGCTGTGTGCTTTTTTTAAGAAACAAATTCATCAAGGTGTTTTAACTTTAAACCATTGCTTCCAGTTAAAATGATAGTTCACCCAAAAATTAAAATTCTGTCATTAATTACTTACCCTCATGTTATTTCAAACCCGTCAGACCTTCGTTCATCTTCGGAACACAAATTAAGATATTTTTGATGGAATCTGAGAGCTGTCTGACCCTGCACAGACAGCAATACAACTGAAATGTTCCCAAGTCCAGAGACGTAGCAAGGAGATCTGTAAAATAATCCATGTGACAACGGGTTCAACTGTAATTTTACGAAGCTACGAGAATACTTTTTATGCGCAAAAGAAAAAAAGAATTATGACTTTATTCAACAATTCGTCTCCTCCTGTGCGAAAAAGAAAAAAAATAACTACTTTATTCAACAATTCGTCAGTTCAACAATTTATTCAACAGCATACGTTGTTTATGTCCAGCTGATACTCTCCAAAATGGCGCTACAGGGTGACGCGGAGGAGACGAATTGTTGAATAAAGTTGTTGTGATGTCACATGGATTATTTTACAGATCTCCTTGCAACGTTTCTGGACTTTGGAACATTTCAGTTGTATTGCTGTCTATGCAGGGTCAGACAGCTCTCAGATTCCATCAAAAATATCTTAATTTGTGTTCCGAAGATGAACGAAGGTCTTACGGGTTTGAAACGACATGAGGGTGAGTCATTAATGACAGAATTTTAATTTTTGGGTGAACTAACCCTTTAAAATAAAAGTACATAATCCATAATAATGCTTCCTCCAGTGAAAAAGTCCTCTCACATCAAAATCCATCCATATATTTGTTCAAAACTGTTTTGAACTGTTTTCACTTGAAACAGTGCTTCATCTGTGCTCTCCTGATTCACTCGAGACAACTGGAGAAAGCCATTTTATGGGTAGAGGACTCTATTTAGCCAAAATCAATGGTTTAAAGTTAAAACACTTTATCATAACTTAAATTAATAATCTTTAACAAACATTCTATAATGTCTAACAGATCAGTTATGTAATATCAGATCATTATATAATGTCTAACAGATTAGCTTACCTTAACTTAATTCCACTGGTGCTGTTCGGTGCATAGGGCGGCAAGCGTTCTCCAAGCGTTCTCGATCCGCGGCTGTGACTTAGGCCTCATCCCATGGAATGTCGACTGCTTGCTGGCCTTCCATAAAGGTTCTTTGCCAGGTGATATTTGGTCATCTTTGTTTTCGTTTGCTTTGTGCAGGTTGCCAGAATATCGCCACCTTGAGTAGCCGATGGACAGGAAGGCGTAAGACGTGTCCGGCGAAACTAAATCAGCGTTCAGTGACGGTCACAGAGAGGGGCCGTGCATAGGCGCGACGATATACTTGGTAACATGTTCCTGGTAAGTGATCTTGAGGATACATCGCAGACATCAGAGGTGGAAAATGTCCAACTTTTGAGCAATGGTTTCTATCATCTTCCAAGTCTCGCACGTGTAGATCGCCGTCGACACAACGATCGTGGTCAGGAACCGCAGTTTAATCTGCATCAATGAAATTAGGACTCTCTAGTTTATGTAACCGATTCAAATAACTTTGGTCTTCTGTCCACTAATTCGGAGTCCGGCGCTGGCCACTTGATTTTCTAGGGCCATAGTGAGATCTTGTAGGGAAGATTGGGTCGGGCCGAAAACGACGATATCATCTGCAAAGTCGAGATTGGCAAGGAAGTGGTTGCCAACTGTCCAGGGTATGCCGATGTGTAGGTGGTCGATGGAGTGGTGACCGACAAAATAGATGACGAGGAGGAATAAAACATGCAACCTTGTCGTACGCCAGTTTTGATCGTGAAGAAATCCATTGGTACAGGTTGCGAAAGATGTCAACAAATTGAGATGGAATTCTGTAAGCCTGGGCTATCTTCCATAGCGTTTCTCGGTGCACAAGAAAGTCAAACGCCTTGGAGTCAAACGCCTTGATAAAGTCTATAAAGTTCAGTGAGATCCGTTGTTGGTATTCTAACAATTGTTCAACCACTTGTCACAGAAAAAAAATCTGCTCGATGCAGGATCGGCCACTTCGGAAGCCTGCTTGTTGATCTCTAAGGCAGGCATCGACGGCTCATCGAAGGCGGTTTAGAAGTACAATAGAAAATACCTTTCCAGGTACAGTCAGGAGAGTAATACCCCGCCAGTTATCGCACTTGGAGAGATCACCTTTTTTCGGAAACGTGACGATCATACCTTGTTTCCATTCCTCGGGGACTGCTGAGGCCGTCCAGCAAGCATTGAGCAGGTCCGTCAGGGCTTCAACAAGGCACTGGTCACCGGATTTGAGTAGTTCAGGCGGGATCTCGTCCAGGCCTGCAGCCTTGCCATTCTTGAGTGTCGGATTGCATTTTTCGTTTCCGCCGCTGTGATCGTGTCAAGATTTACTGGCAGATTGAGTAAAGGGTCGAGGAAGGCAGATTCGAATACTGTGGTTGGCGCTGGGTGGTTTAGGACTGCCTTGAAGTGCTCAACCCACCAATGACAAGGTGTTCTTCTTGGGTAGGAAGGGCCCTGCCATCCTGATCTTTGATTGGTGCACCACTTCCAGATGGGGAGCTGGTGAGCTCTCGAATGATCCAACATGGAGGTTAGATCCAGCATTCTCTGAAGGTGCCCCATCGGTGACTGATGGCTGCCTCTGCCACGGTTACCAGAGTATCTCGGAACTGCTCCCAGCGGGAATCCAGGTCATGTGTGGGGGGACAATATTTCGAAGTGATTCCGGACCGTGACATTGTACTGCTGCAATACGACTGGGTCTCGGAATCGTACAACATCAAAAGGCTTTGGTTGCTGGCTGCAGGCTGGCAAACGTCAGAATTGAAGTCGGCAGGAAGTGGTCAGTACCAACATTGGCACCCCGATAACTTTGCACGTCGAGAATGGACGAGCGCCAATGCTTGGAGAAGCAGACATAGTCGATCTCGTCGCACACCCTATGGGCCCTGGCGCTTTCCATGTAACTTTGTGGATCCGCTTGTGTGTACGGGTTCCCGACCACGAGTCCTTGTGTAGCACAAAAAGTCAGGAGTCGCTAACAGCAGTCATTGGTTTCGGTCGCTGAACCATGGGGGTCAATCATATGATCGAACACTTGCCTTGCTGATCTGAGCATTGAGATCGCCTGCAACGATGACAAGGTCATGGCGTTGGGATATGGTTGAGCTCAAGTAGCAAGTCAAGTCACCTTTATTTGTATAGCGCTTTATACAATACTGATTGTGTCAAAGCAGCTTTACAGTGTCAAACAGGAAAATAGTTTGTCAGTAATGCAAGAAGACAATAACAGAGTCATTTTTCCAGCTAAAGTCAGATTCATTGATGATTCAGTGATGTCATCATCCAGTTCAGCTCTCTTCCAGTAGTGTCTGTGCAATCAGTCAGTCAAGCGTCCCCAATTAAGTAAGCCAAAGGCGACAGTGGCAAGGAACCAAAACTCCATCGGTGACAGAAATGGAGAAAAAAAAAACCTTGGGAGAAACCAGGCTCTGTCGGGGGGCCAGTTCTCCTCTGGCAAAACGAAACCAGCATGACGTTATTTAATTCCAGGCTGCAACACAGGTGTAAAGCCGGGCTCACACTGTGCAATTTTTTTAAAAGTCCTTTAGGATTGTACTTGTCAGACTGTACGAACATGATGATCATGTCACACTGTGGGATCTCAGTTGTCATTAATGTCAGACTGTACGACAGTCAAGACGCGTTAAAAATGGGTGCGCACAAGAAAACTTGTCCGAAGTTTTACCTTATCAACCCATACACGTTCAGTGACTGCGAGCTGCATTGCTATAATGTTGGCTATCATTAAAAGTATATGAATGGCGGCAATACCGGCGTATTTAAGAAGAATAATGTAAGCAGCACTACACACCCACATGAAAACAGCAGCGCAACCAGTGTTTATC
This sequence comes from Sinocyclocheilus anshuiensis, assembly GCF_001515605.1. NCBI lineage: Eukaryota > Metazoa > Chordata > Actinopteri > Cypriniformes > Cyprinidae > Sinocyclocheilus > Sinocyclocheilus anshuiensis. Next base: position 479,761 of record NW_015552694.1, read on the forward strand.
ATAGCAAAGGCATCGTATCATATGAATTCCATGAGCGGAGGACGAGAGCGCCGGAATTTATGCAGTTAGAAGACATCTCTAGCATTAATTCTGATCATGGCCTGTCTTGAAAAACGAAGACAGTTTGATGTTCGTCGTAGGAGAAGTCACACTGCAGGACTGTGCGCCAAATCTTCTGACACTGCCAGAATTTTGTATGAGGTAAAATTTGATCGCAACGGCCATTAATCGGCTGTCGGCGAACATATTTTAGCACAGATTTTACAGATTTTAGCCTAAGATTATAGGAATATTTTAGGATTTTAAAAATTTGTCTCAGACGACCAAATCGTGGCCAAAATCGCACCGTGTGAGACGGGCTTTAAGGACTTGTCTGGTTTCTGTGTTCTTGTGCCAATGGTTGTCGAGGTGATGAGGTCTTCGCAGGGGATCTGTCTCTGGGGCGCTTCTAGTTGACATGGTCTCCGCTGATGTTCAGGGCTGTAGAGGTCGTCTCTAGGTGCTGATCCACCATCTGATCTGCATACAGACTGGATCCGTATGGCTACGGTGATCTCGGAATAAGAATGAAAGAGACTAATATTAGCGTAGATTCCATTCTTCTTACGATGTATCGAGTAGATCGGATGTTATGGGAAGTGTTCCCAGTTCCGGTTGACGTTATTAATGCAGCCTAACAATCCATTAATGGATTTTAATTATAGAAATGTGATAGTGTATTATGTGTATGCCAGGTTAAAGAGATGGGTCTTTAATCTAGATTTAAACTGACAGAGTGGGTCTGCCTCCTGAACAACGCTAGGTAGATTGTTCCAGAGTTTGGGCGCTAAATAGGAAAAGGATCTGCTGTCCAGAGTTGATTTTGATATTCTAGGTATTATCAAATGGCCAGAGTTTTGAGATCACAGCGGACGTGAAGGACTATAATGCGATAAGAGCTCGCTCAAGTATTGAGGAGCTAAAGCATTCAGGGCTTTATAAGTAATTAACAAGATTTTAAAATGTATTCGCAGTTCAATAGGGAGCCAGTGCAGAGTTGACAGAACCGGGCTAATATGGTCTTACTTCCTGGTTCTAGTAAGAACTCTAGCTGCTGCATTTTGGACCAGCTGGAGTTTGTTTATTAAGCGCACAGAGCAAGCACCCAATAAAGCACTACAATAATCTAACCTTGAGGTCATGAACGTATGAATTAACATTTCTGCATTTGACATTGAGAGCATAGGTCGTAATTTAGATATATTTTTAAGATGGAAAAATGTGGTTTTACAAATACTAGATGGTTTTCAAAGGAAAGATTGCTATCAAATAGCACACCTAGGTTCCTAACTGATGACAAAGAATTAACAGAGCAGCCATCAAGTGTTTTGGGTTATTACGCGCGGAGGTTTTTGGTTCAGTAATTAAAGGATTAGTTCACTTCCAGAATAAAAGTTTCCTGGTAATTTACATGGACAATGTCATCCATGATATTCATGTCTTTTTTTCTTCAGTCGCAAAGAAATTAAGGTTTTTGAGGAAAACATTCCATGATTTTTCTCCATATAATAGACTTCAATGGGGACCAACGGGCTGAAGGTCCGAACTGCAGTTTCAGTGCAGCTTCAAAGGGCTCTACACGATCCCAGCCGAGGAATAAGGGTCTTATCTAGAGAAACCATCGCTTATTTTCTAAAAAAAGAAAATAAAATGTATATGCTTTTCAACCACAAATGCTCGTCTTGCACTAGCTGGACTTCACGCATGACGTAATCACGTTGGAAAGGTCATGCGTGATGTAGTCGGAAGTACCGACCCAGTGTTTACAAAGCAAATGTGCAAAGAAAGTCAAATGCCCTTTACAAAAAAAGGTCAAACAACGATGTCGGACGATTTTGAAGTTGGAGGAGAAAATGAGATGGAGTTTTTCACCCTAACCTTCCTTTCTGAACCGGAGTACACAGGCGAAGAGCGAACTGCATGTGACCTTTCCAATGTGATTACGTCATGCGTGAATTAGCGGATGCGCATCGCAGAGTTAGCGCAAGATGAGCATTTGTGGTTAAAAAGCATATAATTTTTTTTTAGAAAATGAGCAATGGTTTCACTAGATAAGAGCCTTATTCCTTGGCTGGGATTGTGTAGAGCCCTTTGAAACTGCAATTTGGACCTTCAGCCCGTTGGTCTCCATTGAAGTCCATTATATGGAGAAAAATTCTGGAATGTTTTCCTCAAAAAACCTTAATTTCTTTGTGACTGAAGACAGAAAGACATGAACATCTTGTATGACATGGGGGTGAGTAAATTATCAGGAAATTTTTATTCTGGAAGTGAACTAATCCTTTAAAACCTCAGTTTTTTTGTCTTCAGAATTTAGCAGTAGGAAATGACCAGTAATCCAGTTTTTTATATCAACTATGCATTCCGTACGCTTTGCGAATTTGTATGTTTCATCGGGCCGCGAAGAAATATAGAGATGAGTATCATCAGCATAACAGTGAAAGCTAACACCATGTTTCTTGATAATGTCTCCCAAGGGTAACATGTAAAGTGTGAAAAGCAATGGTCCTAGTACTGAGCGTTGTGGCACTCCATACTGTACTTGTGATCGATATGATATCTCGGCATTCACTGCTATGAATTGATAACGGTCAGATAAGTAAAATTTGAACCATGACAATGCAATTCCACTAATGCCAACATAATTTTGTAGTCTACTCAAAAGAATGTTGTGGTCGATAGTGTCAAATGCAGCGCTAAGATCCAGTAGCACTAATAGAGAAATACAACCACGATCGGATCTTAAGAGCAATTTGTAACTCTTATGAGAGCAGTCTCAGTACTATGATACGGTCTAAATCCTGACTGGAAATCTTCACAGATACCATTTTTCTTTAAGAGGGAACATAGCTGAGAGGATACTGCTTTTTCTAGTATTTTTGATAGAAAAGGGAGATTTGAGATCGGTCTGTAATTAACTAATTCTCTAGGATCAAGTCATGGTAGAAAGAGTCCTTATCCACTTCGGAGGCATATTCTGTTGGCACATAGACTTGATAGAAAGTCGGCTTTACATGCGTGCCTTGCTGAGATGATTCTGTCCGAGACAGAAGATGTCGTAAAAATGTTAGCCATTCACGCATTCACTGCAGAGGATCCATTGGTGAGCAAGTGATGTAATCATAAAATTTCTCCAGGTCTATTCCCATGTAGAACCAAACTCATCTACATCTTTGATGGCCTGAGGGTGAGTACATTTTCATTATTTTGTTAACTATTCCTTTAACTCAACTCACCACAGGTAAATTGGATATGCTGGTGGCAGGAGCCGGCACAGGTGGCACTATTACCGGCATTGCCCGCAAACTGAAGGAGAAATGCCCAAATATTAAGGTAGACACTGATTGTCCCTGAGATCTGATGCACTGCAATTTTGTGAAATCAAAACCTCAGATAACTGTTTTGTAACAAAAAACAGAGTACCACTTCATTTTAAAATGTCAGCCAGAAAGATAATAACGGAAGAGTAAACTGGATATAATAACTGGAAGAGTAAACCACATAATGTTGAATTGTAATAAAATCATATAAGTTGCTGTTGTATAAGTCACTCAGGCATTAAGTAACCAGGCAACACTGAAAATGAGTCTTGACTTATATGAAGTGTCTGTGTTTTGGTAGATTGTTGCGGTGGACCCAGAGGGCTCAATCCTCGCTGAGCCTGATGAGCTGAACCGGACAGATAAAACTCAGTATGAGGTGGAGGGCATCGGATATGACTTTATACCCACCGTCTTGGATAGATCTGTGAGTGACTCTATATAAGTCTGCAGGTTGAAATATAAGTCTGATGTCCTTAATAAATTGCATATGATAGGGCTCTTCAGCTGACACATTTGAACATTACTTTTCTAAAAAATGATGTTTGGATAATAAAGTAAACCTAAGTTGCTTCAGTCCAGTAAGTGTTCATCTTGAAATTTTACTAACAATATTAAAGTTATTCTCACAATAACTTCAAAATAATCTGAAAACATTTCACAGAAAAAAGACACATGAACCACGTTCTGAAGGTGGGCGTATGTACAATTATATAAAAAAGGCCTTTGACTTGCTAAAAAAGTATAATCTAGCTATCAGATGGCAGAAGGCATGTAGTAGATTGTGTGCAAGAGGTTTTTCCGCAAAGGTTTGATCATTTAAAGAATTTCGAAATTTGTGTATCAAATATGATAAAGTAGGTCAAATAAGGTTAAAAATATATATTTTTCTAAAATAAATTATACTATTAAGGGTGTTTAGGTTTGGTTGTTTTGGTTTTTTGTGTTGACTACGTTATTTGCAGTAAAAGTGCTAAGGTCAAATATTATACTCTCATGTTCATCTGGATATTTTGACCCCTGGAAGGAAGAGTCCAGCTTTATGATATCCACTTGTTTGTTGCAATAGTCCACCCACTGGTATTGCTATTTTGTTCTTTACCAGTAGATGGCAGTTGAAGTATAGTTTTGGTTTACTGTGTTCTACTGTTGGGAGACAGCAGGCAGTTCATGTACAAATGAAACACATTGTGTTTTTATTTCAGTTGGTTGACAAATGGTACAAATCCAAAGATGAGGAATCATTTGCTATGGCCCGAATGCTTATAAGCGATGAAGGGCTGTTATGTGGTAAGCACATTATCCTTTATTAACTTGCACTCGAACAAATAATATCTATGAGACATACAGCATCTTAAATTGTGGCTTAATGTCTATGAAAAGTAATATCATGATTGTAGTAGATTTGTGTAAGTATATACCGCATTGTTGTCTCTGTTGTCAGGTGGGAGCTCAGGCACTGCCATGGCAGCTGCAGTAAAGTTTGCCAAAGAGCTGAAGGAGGGGCAGCGCTGTGTCGTGATTCTGCCAGACTCCATTCGCAACTACATGTAAGGAGAAATCAGAGAGATGCACAAGATTTGGCTGCAAGCTTATTCAGCTTCAGTTTTTCCAGGGAACAAAAAATAATTACATTTATTCTTTAATGCACTGTAAGTTGCTTTAGTTGAAAACATCTGCCAAATGCATAAATATCAAATATTTTCTCACCCCTGATTTTGGCTATTTTCCACAAAGACAGCTGGCTTCACTAAAGCTTGGCTCAGTCTGAAGCTATGGATGTTAGTCATCATTTTGTGTTTAAAATGTACTCTTTAATTTACTCTTTAATTTAAGGTCCAAGTTCTTGAGTGACAAGTGGATGTTCCAGAAGGGCTTTCTGAGAGTGGAAGATATCATGGTGAATAAACCCTGGTGAGCAGATGATAATTTTGCCGCTTAAGATTTAGTGTGTATATGTGAGACTGGGGCTATCTGTCACACTTTTTATTGGTAATTTATTTATTTGGCATTTATTAAGGTAGATTTCATTTTAGAAGTAAATTTCTATGTAGGCATAAAGACAACATGATAAAAGGACATGTTGTCACACAGTACACTCTTAAAAATAAAGGTTCGTTATTGGCATTGATGGTTCCATGAAGAACCTTTAACATCCATATAATCTTACCGTTGCACAAAAGGTTCTATATAGTGGAAAAAGGCTCCTTGGATTAATAAAATATTCTTCATACTAAGAACTTTTTTAACTGATCACTAAAAGGTTCCAAAATAGTTATTTTATGGCATCACTGTGAAAACCCCCTTTTGAAAATTTTAAGTGTATGGGGAAAGTTGTCACAATGCAGGCTGTCATTTTATAAGCTATCCAGCGAAATTTAAACATTAAAGCAATTATTAAAACTGCAAAACAATTCATGTAACAACACAACATTTAAGATGTATTTTACAAAAATATCAAAACCATTATATTGGGTGGTAAATGTTGAAATTAATTAAAGTTAAGCATTTTAAATACTACCTATGCTGACCCGTGATTTATAAAAAATACTCTTGTCCTGTGAACACATTTCAACTTTTTATTTAAAATCTGTCTTCATTATATAGTTGACCCGTATCTAAGGTTTTATTTTAATTTTAATGATATTGTAATAAACAAAACGAATCTATTCTAAAAAATTATTTAATTTAAAAGGGTTTTTAACTAGGTGTTTGAAACAACTCTATAGAAAACACTATTTGTAAATGTATTTGTACATTTTCCTATTTGAACTTTTCACACATACTGTGAATATGACAACTTCATGGGGTGAAAGCTAGCTCCATTTTCCTTATATTAAATATATACTCCATTTATATTATTGAACATTAATACAATGTGTAGGAATTTAGAACCTGGGCAGTCTCTCGTTTTCGGTTCTGTGTTCATTCTTCATTTTTATTCATCCTTCATTCAATTTCATCCAGGTGGTGGAATCTGAAATTACAAAGTCTAAACTTTTCTGCTCCACTAACTGTGCTGCCCATAGTCACATGCCAAAAAACCATCAAAATCCTGAAAGAAAAGGGCTTTGACCAGGCACCTGTCGTAGATGAAGCTGGGTGAGCAATACATGCAACAAAGAAAATTTCAGTCAACATTAAAATGGTGATAAACTCACTGTAATTGTCATCAGCACTTACTGTATTAAAGCTATATTGTCTTTGTAATTGAACATGATTAAATTGAGGAGTGGAATGCAGTTGTGTTTGGCTTTCTCTCTGCAGGTTGATTCTGGGAATGGTAACCCTGGGAAACATGCTTGCCTCTGTGCTTGCAGGAAAGGTCAAGCCCTCTGACCCTGTCAGCAAAGTGCTCTACAAACAGTTTAAGCAGGTGAGCCTAGTGCAGGTCTTTCAGAAAGGATAGTTTGAGCTCACTCACTCAATCTGACATTACTTCCTCCATTTTGTCTATTTTAGATTCGTCTAACTGACAATCTGGGAAAGCTGTCTCGGATCTTAGAAACGGATCATTTTGCCCTTGTGGTCCATGAGCAGATTCAGTGTGAGTGTAAATTCTGACATATTGAAGCCCTTGTCCGGATAATGTGCTCTCAGTTGTTTTACAAAAACACATTAGCTATGTATGCAAGGAAAACTCAGATGTAGGAAAACTAAGGTCCAAAAAAACTTTTGACTTTACATTAATATTCTTATAAGGGCAATATCATATGTGACCCTGGACCACAAGGGTGCAAAAAAATCAAAATACTGAGAAAATCGCCTTTAAAGTTTTCCAAATGAAGTTCTTAGCAATGCATATTACTAATCAAAAATTAAGTTTTGATATATTTGCGGTAGGAAATTTACAAAATATCTCAATGGAACATGATCTTTACTTAATAACCTAATGATTTTTGGCATAAAAGCAAAATCGATCATTTTGACCCATACAATGTTTTGTTTTTTTTTGGCTGTTGCTAAAAATATACCCCAGCGACTTAAGACTGGTTTTGTGTTCCAGGGTCACTTATATGCTTTATTTATCTTTGACATCTAGAATTCAGTTTATAAATTCAGAGTTAATGTGAAAAGTGTGGTGGTGGTGGTGAAGGTGACGATGATATAATGATGATAATAATATTTACATAAACATACAATAACAATAAGCCATCTGGATAAATCCAAAGAAATAAAAGTTTATGTACTCATGCAACGGTCACATTTACATTCTCTTTTGATAACTTGTATGTTATGTATTTCTGCTTCCTTTGGTCCTGTGTCTTGTTTATCGCCTTGTTTTTATAGCCCTCAGTTTTCAGTTGTAGTTATCCATTTTTTATTTATAACACTTTTTAAAAGATAACTATATGCAATAAAGCCCAAGATCCGCTCGGAGTCAAAAGATAAGGAGATTTTAAAAAAGGGAAAGTAAATAAAAATAAATCAATCTATAAAATTACATAAAGAATAAAAATTGTGTGACAGAAAAGATCAAACTCATGACCAAAACAAAATACAGATGAGTACATGTAGAACTTTAGATCTCAAAAGATCCAATAAAGTCACAACAAGCTCCGACCAAAATTGCATTGTCCTTCCGGTGGTGCTGTCCACTTTAGCCACGGTACACTCAAGAAGAGCAATATCCAACAGATAGGACAACCAAGTAGACATAGCTGGGGTAGATGGATCAAACCATAGATTCAGGATAACTTTTTTTAGCAGCAGTAAGAGCAGCTGAGAGAATCCTCCTTTGATTAGCAGACAGTGACAGTAGTTGTCCATTCTCATCATTGTAGATGTTGGTTAGCTTTAGCTTTCCCTGTACTGCAAGGAACACGAGTCTATAGTGAGGCGTTACTTATTAAAATGAAAGCAATACCCTGTATTTCTCAACATTAATTACTTAAATGACATCTGGCTAATTTTGAAATTGTGTTATTCCAAAATTTTCAATAACCGATTATATTCAAATAAGGCAACCGATCATATTTTTTGAGAACTGCTTATTCTCATCAAGTCAGCATGATAGAAAAATTCACCCTGTGTATTTTGTAAATTCATATTAGAGATCTTAATGTGAATGATTCATCCATGTTTCATTAAAAAATAAAAACATTGTAATCTTTAATCAAAATGCTTCCATTGAGAAATATTTTGTTTCATTGTGACTTTTAATTATATTCACACACTGTGGCTTGTGTTCAAGACACTGCCACTAATATATTTTATAAACAAAATGATTACAAGCTAGATCTAAATTTGGAGGACCATTTATTACCAGGGGTCTCCAACCCTGCTCTTGGAGAGCTACCGTTCTGGGCTGCGTTTCCCGATAACGTCTCTTAGCGTGCTACGAAGACTCTAAAGGTATGTCCTAACTTAAGGTATACCTGTTCTAGGCGTGTTCCACGAACTATACCTGCTTCACTGCGTTATGTGAGAAAGCGGTGTTCTTTATAAAAGAAGTGTTGATTTTAAATAAAGACACGCAGCGAACTTGCGTGAAACTTTTACTTTCGCTTTGCAACATACATCACGTCAGGGAATAAAACCAAGAAAGAAAAATATATGCCCAGTAGGGCTGCCACTAACGACTATTTTTATTTCGATTAATCTATCGACTAATTTATCGATGAATCAATTAATCTAAACGATTAATTTCCCACAAAAAATCAACAATTTTACTTAAGATTATTTTTTAAACTAAACCAAATGAAATCCAAATTTCTATTAAATCCTTTTTTTAAAGCAAAAGTAAAGTGCATCCATCTCATAGTCCAAATCACTGAAATCAAAGTTCAGTATTATAGTGTAAGAATGACAACATATCCACATGTTCTAGTCTACTAATAATAAAATTATAATAAACACTTTAAAAGAGTATTTACCAGAAATGTTATTTACCAGAATTTATTTAGCAGAAAAATTTAAATGTGCAGTATTTCTGAAAAAAAAAATTAATTTTTATTTTTTTTAATAAAATCAATTAATTGGAGATGCTTTTGATTATTAAAATTTAATGGAACCATTAAAATAGAATCCAGAAAATAATGGAAAACAGAATTTGGAAGAATACAGAACCATGTCTGTGCCTGCTTCTTTATTTTGTTACAAAAGTACAGATATTACAATTGGCAATGAGGTTGTCGATTACATTTCCTTTACCGGTTCCATTCCTGCCATGCCCTGGCGAGCCTTCACTTCTACTGTCTGGCTCGAAATGTTTGAAAATTACCTTCTTGTAATTGCTGCTACTGGTGACGCATGGCCAGAGGAAAGAAAACAAGCTGTTTTTCTGCATGCTTTGAGCACAGAAGGACAAAGACTGTTTTATACCTTACCAGACACGGGCAATACCTATACTACGGCTATTGCTGCACTGAAAAGACAAAAGGGGCATAATAGGTCACCTTTAAGGGAGCCTAACAAGGCTATAATTGCACAGACGTGAAGACATATGCAGAGAACAAAAACACTGTGGCACGTAAAGAGCAGAAATGTAAAGAGGATACTGACAAAAGGAGAGGAGCCAAGGTACCCAAATTCAAGGAAAAGGACTGGGTGCATATTAAGAAAACAGGTCTGCGTTTCACAATAGCGCTGTCTCTTAGCGTGCTACGAAGACTCTAAAGGTATGTCTTAACTAAAGGTGTACCTGTTCTAGGCGTGTTCCCCAAACTATACCTTAGGACGCTGCTTAAGATATACCACCTTACGAGCGACGTTACCAGGTGCTGTCCATGGCAGTGGTGCTGAATTGTTTGAAATCGATACCTTGAAAATCGATTATTCATTCTGTGCATGGGCTGCTTCACTGTGTTATGTGAGAAAGCGGTGTTCTTTATAAAATAAGTGCTGATTTTAAATAAAGATAGAACTCTTTCCTGTTAGAACGCAACAAACTTGTGTGAAACTTTTACTTTCGCTTTGCAACATACATCATGCCAGGGAATAAAACCAAGAAAGAAAAATATATACCCAGAGCACCTCCCAGTGGTCACATAAAATACAAGGGAAAAAACTACATGAGACACTGCTTAATAATTTAACAGCTTTTAACAGAAGAGAGAGAGAAAAAAACTGCATGGCTGCATTTCCTGAAACCTTCTTAATGCTACATCGTTCTTAAGTTGTACCTTAAGCTGTACCTTATCGTTAATCGTTTCCCGAAATGTTTTTAGTTAAGTATACTGTAAGTCATACTTTCATAAGGTTGGTCTGGACCACTCTTAGCTATACCTTATCACTGTTGACAGTTCACAGTTCTTTACATCTCAGTCTATACGAAAGTAATTCTGAAGTAATACACCCAGTGTTCAATTAAGCTGCAATTCTTAAAAAAAATAAAGATAAAGAAATTATAAAAAAAAAAGAGAGAGAGAGAGACAAACTTGACGGAGCTACACCCT
>NW_015552694.1:493531-500386 GCF_001515605.1 Sinocyclocheilus anshuiensis
TCTGTGCCTGCTTCTTTATTTTGTTACAAAAGTACAGATATTACAATTGGCAATGAGGTTGTCGATTACATTTCCTTTACCGGTTCCATTCCTGCCATGCCCTGGCGAGCCTTCACTTCTACTGTCTGGCTCGAAATGTTTGAAAATTACCTTCTTGTAATTGCTGCTACTGGTGACGCATGGCCAGAGGAAAGAAAACAAGCTGTTTTTCTGCATGCTTTGAGCACAGAAGGACAAAGACTGTTTTATACCTTACCAGACACGGGCAATACCTATACTACGGCTATTGCTGCACTGAAAAGACAAAAGGGGCATAATAGGTCACCTTTAAGGGAGCCTAACAAGGCTATAATTGCACAGACGTGAAGACATATGCAGAGAACAAAAACACTGTGGCACGTAAAGAGCAGAAATGTAAAGAGGATACTGACAAAAGGAGAGGAGCCAAGGTACCCAAATTCAAGGAAAAGGACTGGGTGCATATTAAGAAAACAGGTCTGCGTTTCACAATAGCGCTGTCTCTTAGCGTGCTACGAAGACTCTAAAGGTATGTCTTAACTAAAGGTGTACCTGTTCTAGGCGTGTTCCCCAAACTATACCTTAGGACGCTGCTTAAGATATACCACCTTACGAGCGACGTTACCAGGTGCTGTCCATGGCAGTGGTGCTGAATTGTTTGAAATCGATACCTTGAAAATCGATTATTCATTCTGTGCATGGGCTGCTTCACTGTGTTATGTGAGAAAGCGGTGTTCTTTATAAAATAAGTGCTGATTTTAAATAAAGATAGAACTCTTTCCTGTTAGAACGCAACAAACTTGTGTGAAACTTTTACTTTCGCTTTGCAACATACATCATGCCAGGGAATAAAACCAAGAAAGAAAAATATATACCCAGAGCACCTCCCAGTGGTCACATAAAATACAAGGGAAAAAACTACATGAGACACTGCTTAATAATTTAACAGCTTTTAACAGAAGAGAGAGAGAAAAAAACTGCATGGCTGCATTTCCTGAAACCTTCTTAATGCTACATCGTTCTTAAGTTGTACCTTAAGCTGTACCTTATCGTTAATCGTTTCCCGAAATGTTTTTAGTTAAGTATACTGTAAGTCATACTTTCATAAGGTTGGTCTGGACCACTCTTAGCTATACCTTATCACTGTTGACAGTTCACAGTTCTTTACATCTCAGTCTATACGAAAGTAATTCTGAAGTAATACACCCAGTGTTCAATTAAGCTGCAATTCTTAAAAAAAAAAATAAAGAAAGATAAAGAAATTATTAAAAAAAAGGCAAACTCGATGGAGCTACCCCCTCAGCCCCGAAATTCAGCTGCTGGTGGCTCTCCTCTTTCTGTCTTTTTTTCTCCCCCATAGTAGCTGTGATTTATATGTTTCCTGTGTTGTGCTTTTATTGAGTAGCTCATCCAATAACATAAATTTGTTATTTACACCAATATGTGATGTGGCTGCTGCGCAATCAACCCTGGTTGTGGAGTAAATGAGCACTCTTACCTGAATGTATTTCTGTTGGACTTGTAGGCGCAAGGTTTTTTTTCTCTCTCTTTCTCTTCTGTTAAAAGCTGTTAAATTATTAAGCAGTGTCTGGTGTAGGTTTTTTTTTTCCCTTGTATTTTATGTAGGGACCACTGGGAGGTGCTCCGGGCATATATTTTACTTTCTTGGTTTTATTTCCTGACTTGATGTATGTTGCAAAGCGAAAGTAAAAGTTTCATGCAAGTTCGTTGCATTCTAACAGGAAAGAGTTCCTTGTCTATTTAAAATCAACAATTCTTTTATAAAGAACACTGCTTTCTCGCATAACGCAGTGAAGCAGCCCGTGCATAGACTGAATAATCAATTCTCGAGGCATCGATATCAACCAATTCAGCACCACCGCCGTGGACAGCACCTGGTAACGTCGCACGAAAGGAGGTACATCTTAAGCAGCCTCCTAAGGTATAGGTTGGGGAACACGCCTAGAACAAGTATACCTTTAGTTAAGACATACCTTTAGAGACTTCGTAGCGCGCTAAGAGACAACGTTATCGGGAAACGCAGCCCTGATATGTTTCCACTATACTACTTAATTATTATTATTGATTCCTCCTGATGTGATCCCTTTCAAGGAGTTTAATTAATAGTCCATGAAAAAATGCTTGTCTTTTTGCTTTAACATAGGATTGTGAGTGCAGCCAGAGGCAGTTTTTTAATCGTATCTATGAGGTCTTATCCTCTTGATCCCCTACACCCTTAGCAATGAGAGGATGATGAGATGTTTGCCTGAATTGCTGCTCTGTTTTTTCCAGATCTGACAGATGGATCTTCCACTCAAAAGCAAATGGTGTTTGGAGTGGTGACAGCCATCGATCTCCTCAACTTTGTGACGGCTCGAGAGAAAAGAGAGCGATCGATGTCAGAATCAACAGATGAATACTGAAGGCATTAGAGCACTTCCTGCCTCAATCTGAATGTGATGCACTACAAAGAATCATAACATTAGAGCTATAGATGTCATGTGGTTATTTCACCTAAATTTGGGCAGTAGGGTTGGGTGGCACTGCTTCTTAAAATTATATTTCTTGCTTATCTGATTTCGTAGCCAATAATTATGTAAACATTTACAAATGTTGTTAACAATTATTAACTAATGTTAACAAATTTACAATGATGTTTAAAGGCATCAGAACAGGGTCTAAAATTACGTATTTACCAATAATTAACTTTACTGGATATAAATCATTACTGGCCATGGATGCAATGTTGCCAACTTAGCAATTTTGTTGCTAAATTTAGCAACTTTTCAGAGTACCCTAGCCACTTTTTCTTCCAAAAGCACCTAGCAACAAATGTAGCAATTTTTAAAAGTTATAAGTGACTCGGACAATAAAAAGGCACACATTTTCCATCCAAAAAAAGAGAGGAAACCACAGATACCTAGCAGTACACACATCACGTGAATTGAGTTAGCTGCTGTTTGCAATTGTTCAATTTAATAATAATAATACACTTTGTTAGTAGCTTGTACCTGCGATTGTTGATCAGTTAGTACACTGTAAGAAAAATGGAAAAGATACTAGTAATTTTCCAGGACATTATCCATTATCACCCTGTAACCTGAAAACACAATGCGTAATTTAAAATGCAGGTAAAAAAAAAAAAAAAAAACAATACAGAAAATTATTTCATATTAACATAGTAGATTGTGCCCTATTTTTACAGACTTTTCTTAGAGTGTAGCATACTATCTAACTACTAATACACTGCTTAAAGCATAATTGTTGAGAATGTGTAGTATTACTAGTTTACTAGCTATTAAAACAACTTAAATTGTAATCATTCAAAAATGTTCAATAATTAAACGCATTTAAAAATACAGTTATTTATATTTTAATATTATATTATGCATATTATTTTAAAAATAAATCTAAATTAACATATATAAAATATATTTTTGGCTGAGATTTGATGTGAGACAATTTTACACCTTGATTACGCAGTGCCATCATAATGTCATTTAGTAACTTTTAGCAACAAATAGACCTTCCTTTAGCAACTTTACCTGAAACTTAGTTGGCAACACTGCATGGATGTGTATTTTGCATTGTGTTATTCCAAAACTATTTGTTTTAGTCAATGTGACAATTATTGTGGTTTGTTTTCTTGCATATTTTGGACAAACAGTGCTGACAAAAAGTCAGTCTCACTGTATCCTGTGCTACAGCTGCGTCTGTCACAAAACAAGTGATTTTACTCTGTATTTTAATTTTGGTTGCTTATTGTGAGAAATATTTGACATATATGTAACCACATGTAGTTGTAGGCACCTCTGATGGCAAATTTTCCTCTGAGGTAAAAGTTGTTACAAGCTGTAAAGCAAGGGTGGCCAATCCTTCTCCTGGAGAGTCACTTTCCTTCAGAGGTTAGCTCCAATACACCTGCCTGGAAGTTTCTAGTGTTCTTTCTTAAAGACCTTCTTGATTAGCTGGTTTAGGTGTGCTTAATTGGGGCTTGAGCTAAACTTTGCTTGAAGGTGGCCCTCCAGAAGCTGGTCATGTTGTAAACATAACCTTTCATTTGAATCAATTTTGTCACTTTTATCAGTAAGGGCCAGGTTGATCGATGTGATGTTGCAGTATCAACCCCAGTGAAGGCAAGTGGCCTTGGCACAAACTGTTAAACCAAATCGTTCAGGGTGCAGTAGATGATGGTGTAGCTGATGAAAATTAGGTTACCCGCATGACTGTTGAATGTTGTTTCTAAATTTGCTTTCATTACTCTAGCCTTCTTACTGCATTATATAAAAAAGTTGGTACATTACAATTAAGTAAATACCATTTTAAAAATCCTTTCCTAATTGAATTTGTCGCAGTAAATGAATAAACAATGGAAGGGAGGCTATAAACAGTTATTGAAGATACCGTTACATGCAAGATAATGAAGTTTGCATCTTCTCTCCAGCCTTGATATAAAATATCCTTTCTTACCTCACACTCTTGTAATAGTTACATTCATGCTTCAGTCTACTGACAAAAAGCTTCCAACAAAAGCTGCTGACTGAGCTGAAACCTGGCCAAAGATTAAAGCACCCATCCGGTGGCCTGGACACCCATCCTCACTCCACTGGCTCGGCTGGGGTCTGTTTGCCAAGGCCGTTGAGTCTGTGGTATGGAAAAAGGGCCTTGCTGGTGGTTTACAGTTAAGCCTCACCAGCGTGCCAGGTGAAGCCCCCAGGATTACCCTAATGCTGCCGCACAGTCTAGAGGGGAAGTCATTACGTCTGCCATTGGCATTATGCCTTCAGTCAGACTGATAATAGATATGTTAAATACTCCACACATAAAACCTTTGCCAAGCCATTTCACTGAACATATGTGTCAGTGCTCTTGCTATATATGCTATTAAACTACTACAGTGGGGGAAAAAGCAGCAGTTTGCAATCTACCAAAAGTGTATATAGAACATTCAGCTTGATTTATTTCTCTTTTTTCTTTATTTACTGACCCTCGTGCCATTCTAAACTCAATTGATTTTCCTCCAGTGGTTTAATCCAAGTTTTCTGAAGCTATATGATTACTTTCTATGGTTATTCATTCTCAGATCAAATGACTGATCAACTGTACATAGAGCCCATGGAGTCACTGTAGTGATATGGGTCAGTATTTTTTAACACAAACAGTTTTATACAACTTTCAAAGCTCATCAAATGTTAATAAAAACATTTGCTCTATTTTGCCAGTGAGAGTGTGTGCAATCATCATGAATGTTTACCCGATAAAGCCTACTGAATCAAATTTGATATGACAAATTCCTATGGCATTTAAATTATCAACATGATTAAAACTTGCTAAAAAAAAACAAACCCCTGTTGAACACAATCTACCACGTGTCTTCTGTTGTCTGATTTGATTGTATCATTGTACAAGCGTCCACCATCAGGTTGTTGTTCATGTGTCTTTTTGCTGTGAAATTTTTACTGATATTTAAGTAATAACATTGATGTTGTTAGTAATATTTCAAGATTAACACTTACTGGACTTAAGTAACTTTTATTTTATTACCCTTTTTTCATGTATTTATTTATTTTTTAGAAAAATCACTCAAATACGATCCATCAGGCTTTTGAGGAACATTATTTGTTCATCTCTCAATAATCATTGTATTGCATTGCATTATATGTTTTGATCATCTTTAAATATTATATTACTAAGACATTACTGGGAGATATAGAGTGACAACTTATATTTATATAATTTTATGTAAGTAGTCTGCTATACTGTTATAAAGATCTCATTGATTTACATTACAAGCTATTAGAATTGCATCTTGAGTTGTGGCCATATAAAGTATTTGCACCAAATTTGTGCTCAGTTTGGGTCTCTGAATAAAACTGAGCTGTTTCTTCTCACTATATCATACTATATGATCCATAAAAGCCAGATGTATCAAATATACTGAACAAAAAAACGGGTTTTTATGACTTACTCCATTTTTTTAGAGGGTTAAAAATACATACATCGTACTGATGTCTAGACTCATTCTGCAAAGCATGGGAATTTCACTCATGCACTACATTCCCCAGACTAATCCCTCTCTTTATGTGGTCCATGATTTGTATTCTGTATAGTAACATGCCATCAAAAATGATTTTTTTTGGGTCAGCTTCTAAACAATTTTGCAGACTAATTTTTTAAATGAACTTTTTAGTAAAGCTTCAATTCTGAGGAGGAAATATGCTTCTGAAGACCTGTACTTATAAAGTAGTCAGGACTAAGTAACATCTGGTGAAACAAGTGGCTATAACACACCATTAATAATGCTCTGTAGCCACCCCACTTCATCTGTATGGTCTGGTTTGTTTTGGCAGGCATTTATTTTCCGGTGATAACTTGCCAGCAGGGAACTACCAGGAGCCATTCAGGGCTAGACTATCATTCTCAGGTCAGTGTGCACCCCACCGATTCTGCTGACAGCACTGTTCCCACCATGAGATAATGCCATTCCAGAGAGATCCACTTGTAAGCCTCTCTTTCTGCAGCACAGGTATATAACCAGGAGCTTGCCTTCGCTTGGGACGGCACACATCATTAGGGATCTTTGTCTACTGTACCAGCCTCCTCATACCTGCCTTCAGTCCACATCGTCTCCTTGAAAAATTTCCTCAACATCAAGTGCAAATAGTCAGAATCAGGTTGAAATTTTCCAGTCTACGTTTAGAATCCAAGCTGCGAATTTCCAAGCTTGACATGGATATTGCCATTCAACATCCCTGGTTTAGACGCACCCTGGGCTACCCCACCCGCCACATCGACAAGTTCTTTGGAGAAGGCCTGCTCGACTATGACCTCTTTCCC
>NW_015552694.1:500416-504316 GCF_001515605.1 Sinocyclocheilus anshuiensis
TTCCCTTTGCTGCCTCAAGTATCAGCCCTTACTATCGACACTCACTCTTCCGCAGCTTGCTGGACTCCTCCAATTCAGGCATCTCTGAGGTAATGACCTGCTTCACTGTGAATTGAGAAGATTTAGATTTAGAATCTTAAAATGTCACTGTTGATGCTAAAGCCTAATACAAGGGTTGCTTATCATTAAATCAAAGCATTAAGTCATCTTTGTGACAAACAGCATATCAAGTTTTAGTATCACCTAAAAGTGAAGTATATTGTGGAGGTGAAACTCAAACATTTTATGCTGCAAGGTTTCCAGAGAATACATTTCCAGAGTTTTTCCTTACAGACTCCAGGAATTCAATTGCAAATAAGACCAATAAAAAAGAGCAAACTGAAAAACAATGCATAACTTTGACAAAAGGCAAAACAGTGTCAGGCTAAAATGGAGAAATGAACAAAAATTGCAACAATGTAAGAGAGAGAGAAAAAAACTGTAGAAAAATGTATAGTGTCCACAGAGAAAATTACCAGTACCTTTTCTGTTAAGTTTACAGAAAAGAATTAAGCAAGGAATTAAGTTACATGGGTACTATTCATCTAATGTTGTGGCATGCTAAGTAATGATAAGATTTTCTTTCATATTGCCTGCAGATAAATGCATCCATCACTGCAATGCACAACAGTGTCACTCCAAATGAAACAACCAGTGAAACATGCCATTTACGAATCATATCCACCTAGATGCTGAATGAACTTTTTTTTTTCATTAATTTGTGACAATAGTTTCTTTATTTTTTCTGAAATAATCTAAAATCCTTATGTATTCTTAGCAGCAAACAACACCACATTGATGTAACTGCACTGTGCCATTTCTGCAGGTGAGGTCTGACAGAGACAAATTCACAGTGTGCCTGGATGTGAAACATTTCTCTCCTGATGAGCTCAGTGTCAAGGTGACAGATGACTATGTGGAGATCCAGGGCAGGCATGGAGAAAGACAGGTGAGGTCACAGCTCATTCGGACATGACAGGGAATGTGTTCAATAAGTTACAATGAAATTTAATTAACCATCCAAATGTTCTCATCAGTTGCTGTGCTGATTTTTATAATAATGGAAGGAAGCTGGTATTTGAACTGTACAGTTGTGAATCATTAAATAATCCAACTCTTGTTTGTGAATAATGATTTATTTACAGTGATTTAGCTTGTTTTGCATCACAATGTTCAGTGTACAGTGAACTATGTAACAGTACAGCAGTATAATACTAGTGTAAGTGCCTGTGTGTGTGTGTGTGTGTGTGTGTGTGTGTGTGTGTGTCTCAAAGAATTATATAGTGTATAAAAATGCAGTAGCCTATGATAAATTCTACAGATTGTGGGAAAATATAATTCATGATATAATTCAAGAGTTTTTATTCAGTAATTTACTTTAGCACAATGTAACGAATCATCACAGCAAATAATAAGACTTTCACAGACAGGTGATCAGCAATCACTCAGTTCAGACTGCATATATTAGTATTTTTATGTGTGAAAAAGTGTATGTATACGTGAAAAATCTTTTTGGTTTATTTCAGCTTTTATAAGATAATTTCATAGTTCATCAGCTATTCACTCACTCCCAGTTGTTTTCTCTTCAGTTCCTTTTCTATTTTTATCCCCATCCTCCCATCCCCATAGTTACTATTTCAGTATTATGGATTTATTTACATGTTTCAGTAGCCTTAAGGGAAGCACAGATGAGGAAAATGTGAGCAGATCTCTCTGAATGTTTGTGTCAGATTGACGTCACGTTTGCGTCATAGCCTGCCACCCCATTTGGAGTCCCTACACGCAAGTAAAGGGCTTGTGGGTAATCTTTCCAGGGACTAACTGGTTGAGTGTTTTAAAATGACTTGACCTTAAAGCTGTTGTTCTGTCTGTCCTGATCAACAGCATACATTAAAGCCTGGTGACTATGTTTGGGCAGTGCTTGTTGAACAGTACTGATGCGTACACTGCCGTATATGGGCTCAAATCTACACTAATGTAATCAGGATCGAACTAATCTAAATCTAATCTAAAAGTCAAATGTACAATTTCGTATTTGTGAGAAAAGTAAAGTAAACAGATTTGCCATAAGATTCTCATTTAGTACAAAATTAATGCATTATATAAAGTAGTGCATTAACTAACATTAACTATTAACATGGGACGTAACTGTAAAATGTCACCAACATGAAAATTGGTATCTACATCTTGATTAATTACCTTTACATTAATTATATATAAATATATTTTATATTAATTACATAACAATTTTATGTATATATAAAGCCTTTAAAATAGTACTTGAAAGTGGATATTTACTAAAATAGGGCTTTTATTTAGGTTCTTATTCTTACAGTAATAAAATCCCTTCCTATTTTTACACATTTATTCCTCATTACAATAATTTGGCCTATTTTAATCTTTCCTGAAAATATTTCAAAACTTTCATACCACACTGAGTTTTCCAACAACAGAACAGGCACATCTTCAGGTCAACTAAGAGCAAATAGTGAGTGTTTGCTCAGGTCATGAGGTGAAGAGCTACAGTAGTAATATCTCTACTGTCTGTACATGATGGGTTTATGAAAATGTATATAGCCTTTTCCTTGCATTTGTTGTTTGGCTCCTCAGGATGATCACGGCTACATCTCCCGTGAGTTTCGCCGCCGCTACCGTCTGCCTTCTAACGTGGACCAGTCTGCTATCATCTGCATACTGTCTGCTGATGGCCTGCTTACTCTTTTTGGAGCCAAGACTGGTGGCATAGAGGATGGTCGTGGAGATCGCACCATCCCTGTTACCCGGGAGGACAAGACCAACTCAGGCTCCTCCTCTTAGACAGGTCACTCCCCACAGCCAGGTGGCGGTATGAGTGGGGCTCACAGGGGGCTTTCATTTCAGAGGGCATCTAAAGGTGGACTTAAGCAAATCCTCTATTTGTTTATGATTAAATAAGCCCTTCCTCCAATTTCCACCTCAAAGGGTGTCAGTGTATATCTGACCTAATACCTTCTTTCATTAGACTACACTAGCTAATAATCTCCATAATCCACTATGATTGTTTTCATTTTTCATGACACACAGGAAATGGATCAGGATGATTGGCTGAGGGTCTCATTTCTTAATCAAGCTTCTACGCTCCTCTCTAGTCAGATGATAAATTGCAAACAGTCATTGCTCTGATTTTTGACCATCCTGGTGATCTAGGCTACAATAAGAGTAATCATTATTTAAAAGTATAATCCTTTATTGTAAAGGATAGGACAGTTGGAGAACTTGTGCTCCAAGAAAGGTTGGAGAGCTTGGTTAAAACTTGATCTGTTTGAAGATTTCTGATCCAAGGGAGATTCCATCATCAGTCAGACCTCGGCCTCCTCCCTCGCCTGTGTCATGACCTCTTTTCTAGACTTCTCTTGTCATTGACTCTTTCCTGTCTTGTAGATTTGAGCCCTGTTCTACTCATTATTGACTCCCCAGGGGTCTACTAAAAAGTGATTAAAAATAAATAAATAAAGCTGTACCATTAACCATTAAGAAAATCTTGTTTGTTGTATTTTTGCCATGTAATACAACTCACAACATACATCATACACTGAAAAAAAATGGTAACCTAAAAATGGAATCATCTATATATTGTTGCATCAGCCTAAATACATTATTTATACCAGCAAAAGTCTTAGTCTTAGTACATGATGTAACTACAGAAGAGTCAAGTTTTAAATAGGAAAAATATATCTAGATTTAAACTGACAGAGTGTGTCTGCCTCCTGAACAATATTAGGTAAGTTATTCCAGAGTTTGGACGCTAAATAGGGAAAGGATCTGCCGCCCGCAGTTGATTTTGATATTCTAGGTATTATCAAATTGCCAGAGTTTTGAGAG
>NW_015552694.1:504346-504777 GCF_001515605.1 Sinocyclocheilus anshuiensis
CCTTGAGGTCATGAACGCATGAATTAACATTTCTGCATTTGACATTGAGAGCATAGGTCGTAATTTAGATATATTTTTGAGATGGAAAAATGCAGTTTTGCTAGATGCTATAAACGTGGCTTTAAAAGGAAAGATTGCTATCAAATAGCACACCTAGGTTCCTAACTGATGACGAAGATTTGACAGAGCAGCCATCAAGTGTGAGACATTGTTCTAGGTTATTACATGCAGAAGTTTTAGGTCCGATAATTAACGCCTCTGTTCTTTCATAATTTAGCAGTAAGAAATTACTCATCATCCAGTTTTTTATATCGACTATGCATTCCGTTAGTTTTTCAAATTGGTATGTTTCGCCGGGCCGCAAAGAAATATAGAGCTGAGTATCATCAGCATAACAGTGAAAGCTAACACCATGTTTCCTGATGATATCT
>NW_015552694.1:504944-505277 GCF_001515605.1 Sinocyclocheilus anshuiensis
TAACTCTAATGAGAGCAGTCTCAGTACTATGATACGGTCTAAATCCTGACTGGAAATCCTCACAGATACCATTTTCTCTAAGAAGAAATATAATTGTGAGGATACTACTTTTTCCTAGTATCTTGGACATAAAAGGGAGATTCGAGATTGGTCTGTAATTAACTAGTTCTTTGGGGTCAAGTTGTGTTTTTTTGATGAGAGGCTTAATAACAGCCATAGACGCGAATGGACAAGCTAACCGGCTAACGAATGCTAGCGCACTGCACTCGCTGTTTTAGAATAAAAGTGAACGATCAAATTAATTCGATTAGTTTGATAGATAATATCAGAAAA
>NW_015552694.1:505662-506338 GCF_001515605.1 Sinocyclocheilus anshuiensis
CTGCTCTCTTTAGGGTGCGAGTGTGCTCATTATACCACGGTGTCAGACTGTTTTCCTTAATCTTCCTTAAGCGTAAAGGAGCAACTGTATCTAAAATACTACAAAAGAGAGAGTCCATAGTTTCTGTTACATCAGCAAGTTGTTCTGAGGTATTGGATATGCTAAGGAATTAAGATAAATTAGGAAGATTACTTACAAAGCAGTCTTTTGTGGTAGAAGTGATGGTTCTACCATACTTGTAACAAGGAGTACAATTTACAGTTTTAGCTATATGAAGTTTGCACAAGACTGGATAATGATCTGAGATATCATCGCTTGGCTGCATAATTTCAACACCATCTACATCAATTCCATGTGACAGTATTAAATCTAGAGTATGATTTCGACAATGAGTAGGTCCTGACACGTGTTGTCTAACGATATCATTTACAAAAAGTGCTTTCGTAGAAAATGACCTGATATTAAATAAGCCAAGCTTTATCATTTGTTTATCCGTATTACATCTGTTTTTTATTTGTTGAAAATCAATTAAATTGTTGCTCTTAAATTGGTTTGGACGTTTTTTGTATTTTCTTGTTCGGGGAACAGACGCAGTCTCTATAGTGTGAGATCTAGGTGAAAGAGTCTCTATGTGCTGAGAATTAACTGATTTCTGTGACGTGAGGCAGCTTGCAGA
>NW_015552694.1:507507-510672 GCF_001515605.1 Sinocyclocheilus anshuiensis
GTCCAATTGTCTATGAAACCTATGTTATTCTGCGGGCACCACTTAGACATCCAGCCATTGAGTGATGACAGTTTGCTATGTATTTAGTCACCACGGTAAGCAGGGAGGGGACCAGAGCATATTACGGTGTCTGACATCGTACTTGCAAGTTCACACACCTCTTTAATGTTATATTTAGTGATCAACTGGCGAAGTCGAACATAAGCGCCAGCGTGCATAACAATCTTACTGAATTTACGTTTAGCATTAGCCAGCACTTTTGAGTGCATTTACTCAGCCAGTTTTTTTTTAGTGCTTAACTTATACATACAGACAAGAACAGGGAAATAAGACATTGTTCTATCTCTTATAAATCACTTCAGTTTATATGTCAACATGAATGAAGAAATATGTATATTAAAGAAAAAGTTAGCGATTTAATCAACATAAATGAAGATAAAACATGCAAGTATTACAAAAGATTGGGCCCGATAACCTGAAAATGACTTGAAATGTTGGGTAATATATATTAAGATAATTAATTATACTAATTAATAAAGTAATATTAGATTAACTGTCTGTAATATTATATTATATTAGTACTAATTATATTATTATAATAATCTCTAAAAATTTATTTAAAATAGGCCTGATAAAATGAAATTGACTAAAAGTGTTAAGTAATAACTTAATAAAGGTTAAAAAAATGATATCAAAATAACTGTCTGATGTGGAATTACAAAATAAAAGCCCTCCAAAATCTCATATAAAGAGTGTTTTACTTAGCATTTCAAAGGAAAGTACCACAGACTAGTTTCACTTCAGATTGATAGTAGACCTTCTCATGTTGTAACTCGCCCAACGCCCAAAAAGTCTGATGATGCATTACAAAATAAAAGCCCTCCAAAATCTCATATAAAGAGTGTTTTACTTAGCATTTCAGATAGCTCTAAAAAGGAATTCCTGATTTTGGGTGAGTGACAACCTGAGAAGGTCTACTATCAATCTGAAGTGAAATGAGTCTGTGTTAACAGGGGCATTCCTTTTTGGATCTATCTGAAATGCTAAGTAAAACACCCTTTATATGAGAATTTGGAGGGCTTTTATTTTGTAATGCCACATCAGACTTACTTGATTTTGGGTGAGTGACAACCTGAGAAGGTCTACTATCAATCTGAAGTTAAACTAGTCTGTGGAAACATGGACTTTAATTTTTAGAGCTATCTGAAATGCTAAGCAAAACAGGTTGTATATGAGATTTTGGGGGGGGGCTTTTATTTTGTAATTCCACATCAGACAGTTATTTTTATATCATTTTTTTTTACCTTAATTATTAGATTATTAACACTTTTAGACAATTTCATTTTATCAGGCCTATTTTAAATACATTTTTTGAGATTATTATAATAATATAATTAGTACTAATATAATATAATATTACAGACAGTTAATCTAATATTACTTTATTAATTAGTATAATTAATTATCTTAATATATATTACCCAACATTTCAAGTCATTTTCAGGTTATCGGGCCCAATCTTTTGTAATACTTGCATGTTTTATCTTCATTTATGTTGATTAAATTGCTAACTTTTTCTTTAATATACGCATTTCTTCATTCATTTTGACATATAAACTGGCTGAGTGAAGTGATTTATAAGAGATAGAACAATGTCTTATTTCCCTGTTCTTGTTTGTATGTATAAGTTAAGCACTAAAAAAAAACTGGCTGAGTAAATGCACTCGAAAGACCAGCGGAAGATCGCCGTAATGCACAGTATATGCGCGCACAGCAAAACAGCGCGGCGGCTAGATTGACCGTGCATTTCTGAGTGGCGGCTGGCTTGACCGCAGTGTTGTTTGGGGGTAGCCATGTTGGTACGGTATACAGGTCAACAATATGAATGTCCTTTCCCTGCAAAATATTGTGTAGAATCATCAAAAAAACTCAGCCAGTTTATATGTCAAAATGAATGAAGAAATGCGTATATTAAAGAAAAAGTTAGCAATTTAATCAACATAAATGAAGATAAAACATGCAAGTATTACAAAAGATTGGGCCCGATAACCTGAAAATGACTTGAAATGTTGGGTAATATATATTAAGATAATTAATTATACTAATTAATAAAGTAATATCTAAAGTAATTAACTGTCTGTAATATTATTATAATAATCTCTAAAAATGTATTTAAAATAGGCCTGATAAAATGAAATTGTCTAAAAGTGTTAAGTAATAACTTAATAATTAAGGTTAAAAAAATGATATCAAAATAACTGTCTGATGTGGAATTACAAAATAAAAGCCCTCCAAAATCTCATATAAAGAGTGTTTTACTTAGCATTTCAGATAGCTCTAAAAAGGAATTCCTGATTTTGGGTGAGTGACAACCTGAGAAGGTCTACTATCAATCTGAAGTGAAACTAGTCTGTGGTAACAGGGACTTTCCTTTTTAGAGCTATCTGAAATGCTAAGTAAAACACTCTTTATATGAGATTTTGGAGGGCTTTTATTTTGTAATTCCACATCAGACAGTTATTTTGATATCATTTTTTTAACCTTTATTAAGTTATTACTTAACACTTTTAGTCAATTTCATTTTATCAGGCCTATTTTAAATAAATTTTTAGAGATTATTATAATAATATAATTAGTACTAATATAATATAATATTACAGACAGTTAATCTAATATTACTTTATTAATTAGTATAATTAATTATCTTAATATATATTACCCAACATTTCAAGTCATTTTCAGGTTATCGGGCCCAATCTTTTGTAATACTTGCATGTTTTATCTTCATTTATGTTGATTAAATTGCTAACTTTTTCTTTAATATACGCATTTCTTCATTCATTTTGACATATAAACTGGCTGAGTGAAGTGATTTATAAGAGATAGAACAATGTCTTATTTCCCTGTTCTTGTTTGTATGTATAAGTTAAGCACTAAAAAAAAACTGGCTGAGTAAATGCACTCGAAAGACCAGCGGAAGATCGCCGTAATGCACAGTATATGCGCGCACAGCAAAACAGCGCGGCGGCTAGATTGACCGTGCATTTCTGAGTGGCGGCTGGCTTGACCGCAGTGTTGTTTGGGGGTAGCCATGTTGGTACGGTATACAGGTCAACAATATGAATGTCCTTTCCCTGCAAAATATTGTGTAGAATCATCAAAAAA
>NW_015552694.1:513912-519691 GCF_001515605.1 Sinocyclocheilus anshuiensis
TTTGGATAGCTCTAAAAAGGAAACTCCCTGTTTCCACAGACTAATTTCGATTCAGATTAATAGTCCACTACCCCAGGATATCACTCAGCCAGTTTCAGGTCTGTCTGATGTTGCATTACATACAAAAAGCCCTCCAAAATCTCATATTCTACCTGCTGTGCCTGTGATTTTGGATAGCTCCATAGACCTGTTTCAATTTAGATTGTCAGTCCACCACCCCAGAGTGCCACTGGGCCAATGCCAGGACTGTCTGATGTTGCATTACAAAATAAAAGCCCTCAAAACAACTTGCATATAACCTGTATTTTCCATATTTTCAGATAGCTCTAAAAAGAAAATTTCCATAGACACTTCAGATTGATAGCACACCACCCCAGAGTGTCACTTATGCAATGTCAGGACTATATGATGTACAATTCCAAAATGAAGGCCCTCCAAAAATTTTAATAAATTCTGTTTTGTCTGTCATTTCAGATTTTTATAAAAAAGATACTTCTGATTTCCACAGACTAGTTTCCCCTCAGATTGACAGTACACTTTCTCACAGTGTCACTTACACCATTTCAGGACTGTCTGATGTTGAATTCCAAAATAAGAGCCCACCAAATCTAGTATTTACACTGTTTTGTCACAGTTCTAAAGTAGTGTAAGTGATACTATGAGAAGGTGTACTATCAATCTGAAGTGAAAGTAGTCTGTGTAAACAACGAGATACTGTTTTCTACTTATCTGAATCATTAGACAGTCCTGACATTGTGTGAGTGATATTCTGAGGTGATGCACTATCAGTCTGAAGTGAAAATGGTTTGTGGAAACAGCCAATCTAAATTGTTATACAAAACAGCTTATGAGTTTTTGAAGGACTT
Organism: Sinocyclocheilus anshuiensis; assembly: GCF_001515605.1. NCBI lineage: Eukaryota > Metazoa > Chordata > Actinopteri > Cypriniformes > Cyprinidae > Sinocyclocheilus > Sinocyclocheilus anshuiensis. The sequence continues at coordinate 514,779 of NW_015552694.1, forward strand.
CAATTTGTAATATTGCACCAGACAGTCCTGACATTGTGGGAGCGACAATGAGGAGGTGTACTGGTTATCTGAAGTCAAAGTGGTCTGTGGAAACAGGGAGTTTCCTTTTTAAACCAATCCAAATTGACAGACAAAGTAGCTTAAATATGAGCTTTTAGAGGGTTTTTATTTTGGAATTATACATCAGATAGTCCTGACATTGTGTGGGTGACTCTCTGAGCAGGTGTACTATCACTCTGAAGTGAAAATGGTCTGTGGAAACAGGGAGTTTAATTTTTATACCAATCAGAATTGACAGACAAAAGAGTTTTGGGGGGACTTTTATTTTGTAATTACAGATCCAGACATTTGTGGGAGTGACACTCTGGGGTGGTGTACTGTTATTTTGAATTGAAACTGGTCTGTGGAAACAGGGAGTTTCCTTTTTAGAGCTATCCAAAATCACAGGCAGAAGAGGTAGAATATGACTTTTGGATGGCTTTTATTTTGTAATTCAACATCAGACTTACCTGATATTGGGTGAGTAACAACCTGAGAAGGTCTACTATCAATCTTAAGTGAAAGGAGTCTGTGGTAAAAGGGACTTTCCTTTTTGGAGCTATCTGAAATGCTAAGCAATACAGGTTGGATATGAGATTTTGGAGGGCCTTTATTGTTTTTTGGCTTTTTTATTTTGTACTGACAACCAGAGAAGGTCTACTATCAATCTGAAGTGAAACGAGTCTGTGGTAACAGGGACATTCCTTTTTAGAGATATCTGAAATGCTAAGTAAAACACCCTTTATATGAGATTTTGGATGGCTTTTATTTTGTAATGCAACATCAGACTTACCTGATTTTGGGTGAGTGACAACCTGAGAAGGTTTACGATCAATCTGAAGTGAAACTAGTCTGTGGTAACAGGGACTTTCCTTTTTAGAGCTAACTGAAATGCTAACTAAAACAGGTTGGATATGAGATTTTGGAGGGCTTTTATTTTTTAATGCAACATCAGACTTACCTGATTTTGGGTGCGTGACAACCTGAATCTTTAATAATCCAACACAGAGCACAAGGAAGACGTTCAAGACCCAACAAGGAAACATGAGACAGATTACACATTTATACTAAACTTAACGAGGGACAGACAGGTGAGGGGAATCAACTAATAATGAGACAACGAGAACAGGAACATGACCAAATAAGGGAACACTGAAACAGAAACGGGCATAACAGGCCCATAATCCTGACAACGTGCATGTTTTATCTTCATTTATGTTGATTAAATCGCTAACTTTTTCTTTAATATGCGTATTTCTTCATTCATTTTGACATATAAACTGGCTGAGTGAAGTGATTTATAAGAGATAGAACAATGTCTTATTTCCCTGTTCTTGTTTGCATGTATAAGTTAAGCACTAAAAAACAAACAAACAAAAAAAAACCTGGCTGAGTGAATGCACGCGGTAGATCGCCGTAATGCACAGTATATGCACGCACAGCAAAACAGCGCGGTGGCTAGATTGACCGTGCATTTCGGAGTGTCGGCTGGCTTGACCACAGTACCCAGTCGCCCTGCTGCGGAGGCTCTGTAACCGGAACCGAACAATGTACAGGACTCCCTGAGCTAGTCGCATCCAAAGCCATATCTAGAGCCCTCACATTCTTACTGTCCTCAATTAAAGTTTGGATGCGTGTTTCTAATTCTTCTCTGTCAGCCTAACTATTTCCCTGCATTTATCACATGTGAATCCCTCGTCGCCGACAGAGAGAGCTAAACTATACATGTGGCAAGCGGTGCAAGCAACAATAGCAGGAAAAGAAGCCATTACTCAACGTCATTGATGAATGATTCTGACTTACCACTGTTGTTTGATGAACTAGTGAAAAAACGGAGCAAGAGCAAAAAAAGAAAACAGCAATAGACGTGAATGGAAATGTGAATTACAAGCTAACCGGCTAACGAATGCTAACGCGCTGCACGCTCGCTGCACTTAATCTGTACCAAACAAGACTAATTGTTATGGGTTAAATTGCAGTTTACCACTTTTTTACAGTGCACTGACTAATGCACTGACAAATAGAAGTATGATATTTTGTAAAATTCACTTAAACATTTAAACATTTAAAAAAAATATGAAGTAAATATGAACGCTGAACATACCCCTAAACCTAACCTTCACCCATGTAGTTACTTTAAACTACCCATTACTTTCTTAGGTAAGTATATTGTAATTACATCTACTTTTTAATAAATAAATAAATAAATAAATAAAAAAGCAATGCCTAGTTTTTTTTTGTGCAATCAAGGATATGCTTTGACTAAACCAATCACACATTGTTCTTCAAATAACACATTAATGGCTTAATCTTCTTCTTCTTTTTTTTTTTTACTTCTTTTTTATCTTAGTAGCAATAACAACTGATCTAATCTTCAATTATTAATGATTATTGGTAACAAATTAATTATTATACAAAAACAACATCTAAAGACATCAGTGATAGTAAAATGTTTAATTGACATATAATAATGATAATAATAATATACACCACTTAATGGACAATATCTAAATAACTACAGCCATGGCAAAAAGACCAAGCAATATGATGTCTCTATAAAACTATTCACTTCTATACAAACACACATCTAGCTAAACCATATCTAAAGACTTTATTTATCAATCAGTTTCAGTCACTCACTCTTAAACTCTCAAGCACTACTCCACTGTGGCAAAATCTAAACTATGTATTATTAACAATGAATCAAATCAATGTCACTTAACTGAGGGTTATACAGTGCCAATGTGAAGCCCAGCCTGAGGCAGATACTGAGACTGTGGACTGATCTGCAGTCGAGTTTCAAGAAGCTGTGTGGCTGATGCCACAATGGATGAAGAACATGAGAGAGAAGATAGAGAGTCCTGAAGAGCTGACTGTGGTGGGAGCCGAGAGTTCTGGGAGCTGACTGATGGGATTCCTCTGATTCTGAAGTGGACTGGAGAAGCTCTGATTCTAGACCTGCATTTTTCAAGAGGGTCTGGCTGCAGCCTTGCACTTGCATTCTCAGACTTGCATTCTCAGACTTGCACTCTCAGACACCTGCGCTTCCGCTAGCGACGTCACTTGCAGTCTTTATTTTTTATTTTGTTCTATATTTTATTACTTTTTGTTTGAATCTCTCAACATTTTACAACAGTAGCCAGGTGGTGAAGACAAGAAAAAAGAAACAGAATAGTTTTGTTATGGTATGTTGGCAGGAGGCAGAGCCGATCTCATCGACTTCGTTGACTGAACTCTGAGGGGAATATAGGCTAAACGTGGAGCGGTTATGACAGACTGACTGCTCATGAGAGAAACAAGAAAATGATTGGATTTTATTGACTTCATAAACAGGTTTACTGGCTTAATTTAAAGGATTCTTGATAATTTTCAGCATATGAAGAGAACTTTATAAGAATGGATTAAGATCAGCGCTCCAAAAGGTAATTAATCAATTGATTAGCTAGCAATAAAACACATCCATGAACAATAATGCATCAGCAGCTACCGACTTTTAAATAAAACAACATGCAGCATCACATCATGTTTTGGTCCATCCTAGCCCTAAGCATGGCTACCTTCAGCACAACTCAACAGGAGCCCTATAAAATCCCAACATAACAGAACATCACACAGTAACAGATCTCATATTCAATAAATAAAAAATATCAACATCAACTAAACCTCTTTTAATTCTCAATAAGAACTTTTGTATGACAGAAATAAAGTCCAACTGGTTAGTACTAAGTGAAGTTGGTAATGCTGTTTATGGAGTTGTTTAATCATTCTCTGTTGAGATCTTGAGATTTAATGTGTCCTTTTTCTTGCAATTGATTTAATCTAAAGCTGTGGCTGAAAGTCAATTGTAGTTGTTGTGTTTTGGTTGTTTCTTCTTTTTTCTGTTCTTGTTGCTTCCCTTTCCTTCAGCAATTCTGCTTGTTAACAGCAGTTGTTTATTTCTAATGACACTCAGTGTCTGAATTTGCTTACTTGTTTTTATTCACTTGTCAAGTGGATTTAAGTAAACTAATCATACACAGGCTGTGTTTAGAGTCTTCAAAGTTTATTGAACAGATACACAGTTCATATACTTTTCTTATCATGCATATCATTGAACTATAACGGAACACTGAAATTCTTTTCTATGACCTTAGATTCATCTCTTCTGTGACTCTTTTGAGATGCAAATAATAAATAATCTTTTATATTTACTTATGTAATATCAAAATGTATTGACAGGTTTTAGGGTGGATATACTGTACATACACGACATATATGTCCAAAATTGTATACACATACACAAACATACATCTCTGTGTGCTAGATATGTTTATATATGAAATTGTTCCCATTTCTAGTAAGTTTCATATATGTTTTTACTTAATATAATAATATATATCATATATGCATATTTAATGTCATATATTACATTTCAGTATGGGTATGTTTGCTGCAACATAACATCTGACGTCTGTAATTAATAATCAACATAGATGAATAAAAACCCGTCTAATTTCCACTGACCATTTTTTTGTGCTGAACGAACCTGGAATAAAATATCTAGTTATGAATTTGAAAAGGAAATGCAGAAAATATATTAACGAAAGGGGCTTTCTCATCAACCTTTAAATGTCACGGGCTTTTTTCTCTTTTATCTCATGATTTAGTCATAGTCTCATTTATCTCACTAAAGCATAGTCTAGCAAAAACGGTACAAACATATATTTTTAAAGGGGTCATATGATGCGATTTCAATTTTTCCTTTCTCTTTGGAGTGTTACAAGCTCTTGGTGCATAAAGAAGATCTGTAAAGTTGCAAAGACTAAAGTCTCAAATCCAAAGAGATATTCTTTATAAAAGTTGAGTCAACCACGCCTACCTAAAACGGCTCGTTC
>NW_015552694.1:519777-522752 GCF_001515605.1 Sinocyclocheilus anshuiensis
TGGATGCAACAAATGCCTCGTTTATAATGGGTTTTACTGGTTTTGTCTCGTGCCGGGACATGGCATCACAGTATAGTAGGGGCGTAACATTTCAATCACACGCTTGAGGTATTCCGCCAATCACAATGCACTGGATAGCTGACCAATCAGAGCACACCTCGCTTTTCAGACCGATGAGCTTTGTAAAAATCTAAGCGTTTCGGAAAGGCGAGGCATAGAGGAGAAACAATAATGTACAGTATGTGGAAAATAATGTGTTTTTTAACCTTAAACCGCATAAACACATTTCATTACATCAAATACACCAAATAATGTTCTTTTTAGCAGCATCATATGACCCCTTTAAGGAAAAGACTCCCAATGGACTTCCACTTTACTTAAATTGACTGCAGACAATACTGAAAACAAGAGACTTTGGTGGTTATGGTAGTCTTTTTATCCTTTAAACATATCCCTATTTCTTAAGCGTTTCTTGAATGACGTGATTCCTTCTGCTTTTATAAGTGATTTTAAATGATAATCAAGACATCCTGTACATGCATTCAAAGAGAGAGACGTATTTACGCTGTAAAAACATGAACTGACATGAGAACCAGGACTATGTCCTCTCACCATAGAAATCAATTAAACTGATCTCTTCTTTGGCAGTCTCCCCCATTGAAGACCTCATGTTTCAATCTGATTAACTCTGACATCAGCTTTCATCTCATCAAATGACCTCATTTCCTCTTTCCATTAACATCATGTTCACAAAAACTGCCAGTCAGCTTTAATGATTTGTCCCAAAAATTATATACACAACAGGATTGTTGCATTTCTCTGAGATGGACAAATAAACATCTTTCTAATTGGCGTCAATGACAAACACTTTTACAGAACAGAACATTGTTTCTTGTGTGATAAATCATCACAGAAAAAAACAACAACTTGTAGGCCTAACACCTTTAATTGTCTAACTTGAAACAGGTCTTTGCTCAATAAGTAATATGTAAACAAATGAACAGTGTAAAATAAATGGAGAAAGACCACAATCAAAGCAATCAATGAAAATGAGAAGAATCAAACATTTTTAAGAACATTCTATTTGTCAAAGTTTAGAAATAAAACATCAACTAAAAGATCATTTAACTTTAGATACACTAGACACCATCATGTCTAACATTATTGCTGCTGACTCTCAAAGGGTCACACTTTAATTGGTTCTGTGACATTTGACCCATATATGCTAATTACTGTGTTGTTTCCTAACAATGATCCTAAGTAAGGCTTCTTGAAAAGGGATGATTTATCATTCCAGTGTTTAAGTTTAGAATTCCACGTAGGCTGGACTACAGAGACCGCTGATGTTGTGGGTGTGCTAGAAAGGGCAGCACACATATCGATTTGATGCTAATTTCATTCAGAACATAAAGTGATATAAAGGGCACACTGAATATGAAAGCATGTGTTATGGCTTTCCTGGCATTTTATAAAAGACATGCACATCTATAGCGGTATTCAGAATTTACGTTACAAATAAAGCTTAGAAAGTTCAGTAGAAGTCATTTCGTAACACTTCCAGCGCCTAACACAGTAAAAGATGACTAAACTAAAAAAAATTGTGGAATGAAAAAAATTCTTCATGGACAAATAAGGTTAATGCTTGTTTTAGCAGGACTTAGAATTGGAAATCTCTTCTTTTGGAAATCTACAATTGGAAATCTCTAGGTTTGAACATGGCCAAGTCTCAGAATTAGTGTGTGGTTTGCTGGACCTAGATTAAACCTAGACATACCTTTTTAAGTGCGTATGAAAGCCTGGGCTTCACTGCTCCTTCACTGCATCTTTAGTCTGGGTGTTGGTAAAGCTAGCCAGATCTTCCAGTGTTTCCTGGGCTATTTGCTTTAGAGCAGGGTGGCGGCTTGAAGCTAGGTGGTGGATACGACTGAGTGGGAAAGAGCTTAGAAAATCAGTTGTCATGTGTGACATGACCTCTCTCTCCAGCAGTAAGGATTGAAGGAGCCTCAATGATTGCAGACACACTTCTGGGTCAGGGTCTGTGGGAGAGGGAGAGAGTGTTTCTATGTATGTCAGGGAGTTCGAGAGCCCAATATAATCCTCTATGAACAGTGCTGAGAAGGCATTTGACTCGGATTAAATGAACTCTAAATCTTCACACACAAACTTACACATACACACCTTTCAGAAGGGTGCACAGAAGAGGTAGAAGTCCAGGGCTCTCACTTATGAGCTTCAGTCCATTCCCACTGATAGTGATGTTATATAGAGCCATTAACATCAATCTGCACACAACAATAAACAATCACATATTTCAGAAGGAAGCACATACGTCAACTTATTCTGAATACGGTATACAATAACAACAACTCAGTTTCATATAAGAAACTACATATTGCATAAACATCATATAAGTGTCCACAATAAAGAAAAGAAAAACCCATTTTAAAATCTAGTTCAAAACATTTTTATTCATGACTCCAAAATTATCATGTTGTGTAACCATTAAATAAAAAGTAATAACGTATTTATTACACCCTGAAGACATGCGAGTTCACATCTTGCCCATATGAAAATGCAATATACAGTATATCAATATATCAAGTGCAATATTGCCATAAATGTTACATATAATGCGATATCTAATTTTCATACGTAAAATCTCTGGGTAGATGAAGATGTAAGTTTATTATACATATAAAATCCCCGTAGTAAAAAAAACACACATACTGTATATTAATTTTATATTATATATATATGTATACAGTATATATATATATATTATATATATATATATAAATAGGTTTTATATATTTTTTACTTCATATGACAATATATTTCATATATGGAAATGAAATACTGTATATTATGTACATATATTTGCACATGGGTGATCATTATTTTCAAAAATGTTATATATATATATATATATATATATATATATATATACAAATATATATATTTGTTTTTTATTGTGA
>NW_015552694.1:523157-527307 GCF_001515605.1 Sinocyclocheilus anshuiensis
TTGTTTTTAATTGTGACATACACTTTGAGTTTCGGAAACACTCCTGGTTTCATTAGACACAGCAGCTGCAACAAAGTATCCAGCAGGATGTGGGCAGAAGAGGATAAGAAGTCCCGTCCACAAGACACAGCAGCTATATCTAAAACCAATGAACAGATGAAATTACGATTTCTTACATTCTTGAGATGGTAATATACAGTATAAATAAGTTATGACAGTTAGATTGAACTATTAGAAAAAACAAACTCAGTGCCCTCACTGGTAACAACGCCAGCCAGAGCCAGAACTAAATGATGCTCTTTTGAGTTGGAACTCTGTTGTGGCTTTGCCTCGTCATTCAGAAACTTGATGAAAGCCTCCATGGTTTGACCTGCAATGCTCAGGAAGGGCTCCAGTTTACCCTGTGGATGCACAAGTGTATGTAGAGTTGAGGTAAAGCAAATCCATGTCCTCCCATTTACAAAACAACCCGGCTCACTTTACTGGATGTCAGCCCTTAACAGTGTCCACTCCCAAAATGGTACAAACTCACATCAGCCAATATGTCTCTGATTGCTTCCTCCCTTTGGGATGCACTCCAGAGCAGGGTGCAAGATGCAGCGCCCAGCTCAGTACACAATGCTTTCTGCTGCTGCAGCTCCTCTCTGCACTCCCGTAACTGCTGCTTTAAAACCAGCTTCTCCTACAAATGTATGTGAGGAGATACTTACATACACACACGAATAACTAGACAACCATAACGTACCTATTTGGGGAAGAGATGTCTCCCTCTCTCTCATACAAACACACTAGTGGTTCTCAAACTTTCTAACCCCAAGACACCTCATTGTTAAGATTAATATTCAAAGGTCCCCAGGATATTGAATAAATAAATGAAAATGTAATATTTGAGAGACCTTTTACTTTAATATGATTGAATAAAATCAATATAATATAAATATATATAATGAAATATAAATAATCAAAAAAATTCAGTTCCATATTTCTATAAGTTTCATTAACTCAGTGTTCTTCAGGCTTTACACTTTTTATTACCAATTAATTTAAATGACTTTTCTAGTCGTTTGTGACATTTTTTTACTCACAAATAGTAAAAATAAATAAATAAATAATTTAAATTAAATTAAATATTCAGGGCATGACATAGCTAGAAAAATTTAGAATCATAATAAAAATTTGCACAACTTTTCTAAGTCTAGAAATCACACTTTTTTTTAGCCAAGCCGCCCTGCGACTCCCGTGGAAGTGTGGTGAGGCCTTCTAGTGGGTCCCAGGCAGCCCCCTGGTTGAGAACCACTGCACTAATACATACACATAAAGTACATTAATGCAAAACTATTTGTGTAGATGCTCTCCTAGAATCTTTTCAGTGTGGGCTCTTCAGTCTCTCATTCTCTCCTCTCTATTTTAGTACCTGTCTCTCTCTCTTACACTCGCTCAGAGCAACATCTAGTCTGGAGCGGATGTGCAGACAATCCTCTCTCTGTTGCTGCTGCTCACGGTCACTGCGTTCTTTAACTATATAACAATAAGGAATCTTTTATTAAAACAGTCAGAATTAACATTTATAAATGCTGTAAACAAGGTTTACATTCACCATTCAGAATTGAATTGAGACTGTCTCTTGAATTAAAGTGTTATGAATTTGCACTACATTTGAATTGATCTAGGAAACAGGGCACTTAATTGAAATTTAAATGTAAGGTAGCAGAAATTAATGAAATTCAAAGAAATTCAAACAGCTGTAATTTTTACTACACAAATTTTTGCCAAGAAAAACTTTGAATGTTGGCTTAAAGCCTTGTTTATCTTGTGCAAGTGACACATATATGGCAACTTTTGTGAACCAGAGTGGAAGAATGCTTTAGCCTATTTATTTTCAGGATGCATTACCTGGGTTGGTTTCTTTCTAATTGCAATTCAGCAAATTTACCTTCCTGTTATTCAAATTCAACTTCCTGTGAGGTATGGCCAATTTGATTCAAATTCCAGAGTATGAATTTAAGCTTCAATTCGGAATTTTGCTCAACCCTGCTGTTGGAACAACAATGTCCATTACATAGGGTCATTTACTATACTAAAGCATGTACAAAGAAATACTGTTTCCATATTTTTCCACATTCATGTGTATCATAACTGACCACTGTTACAGAAAGAGTTTTTGCTTACATGCGTCCAGAGACCGTCCTTTATGGATAGTATCAATAAAGTCACTATTGATTACTTTTGGCATAAGCTCTCGTTGTGTCCTGACTTCTGCCTCCAGTTTCTCCAAGTCTCGCTTTCTGACTCGAACAAAGCAGTCTGATCCGACATCCTTTAAACACACAGGACCGTTTTTGTTTACTGTTAGAGGAGGACAAACGTTACAGTTTAACTATAACTATATGCAGAGTACCAAACTTCTGAAATGTAATTTTATATTATTGAACGTCCGTTAACAGTTGAACAGTGACATCTTGTGGTAATTCTGGCGCTTGTGTTCGTCTTTATCATATTTTATAATTGAGGTGGTCAAAGCGATTAAAATGCTTTTGTGACGACAACATCTATTTGGAAAGTATCTTTATATTTACAGGAGTAAATAAATATCAAACAAATAATTAATTAGCGTAACTTGCTAAACACTTGCACAAACTCTTTCATCCACTTCAGCTTTTCAACAAACTTGACCTCGACGAAAATGGTAAAGTTACCTCTCCTGCAGATGACACAGACGAAACATCAGCTGTATTGATTGTTTTCATCTCGAAAAGTGCAAATTTGATAACGTTGGACGAAAGGCCTTTGACCTATTAAAATGTTTAAACGATGTCTTTAGCGCCCCCCACTGTTCGGCGCATAACAAGTCATCTACTTATCACCCATCCCCCAAATCGACAGTAAACACAATAATACAATTTAAAAAGGAAAGATAAAAGATAAGCTTCCTGATAGACTCTACAAATCATCTCTTCATATCCAGAATTCGTTCTGAAATAAATTATACAAGAAATTCTGTACTGGGCGAAAGCATAGATAGATAGATAGATAGATAGATAGATTTATAAAAGACTCATTGAAATACATTCATTCATATACGTGATTTAAAACATGGATTGGCCTAATAGTTCGTGTAGAGCTCCTGAAATCCATGGCGGGTTTTTGTACATCATGTTGTCTAGGCCAGAGCATGTGAGCGGAGCGGAGCGTGAGCGGAGTGGTAATATTTCCTTAAGAGCGCAGAGCGCCTTTCTGAAGATTCCGCTCCGCTCGCTCAATACGCTCAGCGCCACTCGCTCAACCCAGAATGCCGTTTGGTGATTTGCTTGTTCCAGATCGAGAATCTGCAGAGATCGAGAATAGAGCAGTTATGGAGTTCAGATATTGTTTCAACGAAGTTTCAAGCCTTATACATAAATGTAAAGTAAAAATCAAAGTTAAGAATGAGCAGGGAGAAGAAACTGAGAGGGAGTGCGGGGAGACTGTTAAAGTTAGTACAGATTCATATTGATTACAGAGAGCACGAAGATGTGCTACGCAAACATGGTGCAGCAAAAGGTGAGCTAGTTACATACCATAATAAATGAATAAACAGGTAGGCTAAGGTTATATTCGGTTGTACGGAGCCCCGATCATGACATGCAGACAAAATCACGGCCTCGAATTTAGAATAGGCTAGTTCTCTTTTATACCAGGACTATATTATGGCCACGAATTAAGAATTAATTTTTTCGTTTAGTCTAAATTATGGCCACGAATTAAGTATTCGTTCTCTTGTTTAGACTTAGCTGGCACGAAATAATTCGTTCGTTAATTCGTTCATTCCCTAGTTTTAGTAGGCCTAAATCGTGGAACGAATTATTATATTTCGTAATTACTTATTAAAATCATTATTGCTTAAAATTAACAAATAATAATAAATTAATAAAAAAAAAAATAATAAAACCTGCTGACGTCATAGAAACTAATTGTTAATTCGAATTATATTCGGAGCTCCGTAGTTATTAAATAATCTCAATTAGAATGAAAGTTCATTTATTTCAGTAATTCAACTCAAATTGTGAAACTCGTGTATTAAATAAATTCTAAATTCGCAGACTGAAGTAGTTTAAGTCTTTGGTTCTTTTAATTGTGATGATTTTGGCTCACATTTAACAAAAACCCACCA
>NW_015552694.1:528472-532094 GCF_001515605.1 Sinocyclocheilus anshuiensis
ACCAATAGGTAGTCCTACAGAATGTAGGCTAGATATAGGCAGCAGTAATTTATAATCTAATATAATGCACGCAAATTTGTTCTTTACAGAACGGAGCGGGATCTGAGCGGGAATTGGTTTACGGCGAGCGTGAGCGGAATATTAACGGAGCGCTTGCTTGGGCGGTTAGAGCGACTGAGTGGAGCGCACGTCCATAGAGCGGAAAATGTAGCGGAGCGTCACACCCCTCCGCTTCGCTCACATGCTCTGGTCTAGGCTAAACCTGCTCCCCAGCCCCAAAGTCCTCCAGTCCGGGATTTCCAAATAGCCACTCAAGTTACACTTCGAGAGAGTGAGCGCTCGCTTGCAGTGTACTAGTGATGGGAAGTTCGGTTCTTTTCCGCGAACCGGTTCTTTCGGACAGTTCGATTCAATAAACCGGTTGAAAAAACCGGTTCACCGGTTATTTTACGCTCGACGTAATGACGTAATTGGCGATGACGTAATGGCGTTAAGTCTATCGCGGGCTTAACACATTCAAATATAAAGTCAGTAATCATAACATCAGTCAATTAAAACATCATTATAATCTGATACGTTTCTTACAATTTGGATTTTTGTATCTAAAGCATCAACACATATACAGGCAGTGATCTGCAAACTAGGATGTTTTACAGTTATGACGTCAATAAATTAGTCTTCATCAGCGCAGAAACTATGCTCCACTTACTATGTATAATCCATTACGGTTTATTTGTAATTAAGTAATCTTCAACTGAACAAAGTACACAGATTAGATACATTCATCTTGTTTAAAAAAGTAAAATAAAATATATTTATATCACACTATCTGATTGTTAACAAAATACTTGGATAGCATGCTTTTCGTCCTCTTGAAAAATTACACGCATGCGCAGTATCATCAGCTCATCGGTTCTCAAATCGGACGTGTCCGAAAGAAACGGTTCTAGGTTCAGTATACTGGTGATCCGAAAACCGATGCAACCGGTTCTTGACTCGAGAACGAGAACCGCTCCAGCAGTGGGCGTGTACGTTCGTTATCCGGCTGCTCTGCTCGTGTTCATCTTCAGTTCTCTCTTCACAGCAGTTCAGTCAGTGTACTGTTTGAGTAAATAAATTACTCCGGGATATTGGTTTATTTCGACTCAGAGGGAGTGTCAGCCATGTTAAAAAAGTGAATAACTTAAGTAATTTGTGGATTAATGCTTACTGGAGACGCGAACCGTTTCAAATGATTCAGTCAGATTTGGTGAACTGGTTCAACCGGTTCACTAAGAAGAACCGGTTAAATCGAACGATTCGTTCGCGAACCGGACATCACTACAGTGTACTGTCTGCGTCCTTTGTGTGTGTCTGGTAGGTGTTATCTGAGCACGCATCGCCATGCTCACCCTGGGGCGTTCATAAGCCAAATAATTTGAGTTTTCAACGACGCAGCAGAACTGTTTGACCATGTCTGTAGGACTGGAGCTCGGTTTCTCCAACGACGAGGTGCTGAACATACGTTACCCGCTTCATCGTGCGTGCAGGGATGGAGACGTTGGCGAGCTATGCTCGCTGCTTCAGCGCTCCACCAACCAGGCGGACCTGTCTACCGAGGACTCGTTTTACGGCTGGACCCCCATTCATTGGGCAGCACACTTCGGGAAGGTAAGAGAAGTACACTGTTTGCATAGATTTATGTTTTATTCTTCAGTTCTTTCTCTTCCGGAGATAGAGGCGTGTTTGTGCGCTGGTTTAGGGAATAACGAGCGTGTAACATCATTAGTCAGGCGTGCTGTCATCAAGAACTGAATTTACAGCATGTGCACATACAAAGAAAACTCAAATATCACATCAATATGAAATGGGTTGCCATATCGCCTGGACGATAAGGCCATCGGCAGAAAACAGGTCATATCATTCGCAGGGGCTGAGTGCAAACTCGCAGGTCGGGTAAGAGCAGAGATTAATCACTTAATACATGTTTGAACTGAAAGCATTGTGATTTCTGTCTGAGATGAGGCAGACTACAGCGTCAGTGGCACACATGTCGTCTCTTCTCCACTCTTGATTGTTTAACATGTAGTAAGGGATATACCTCGCAAGTTAAGCTGATAAAAGGAATTAAGCCGAGTATAGACGTTTCTGATTGCTTCTTTGTTTCTGGATCACATTACTTGGAAAAATCAACTTGCATGGACCACAGCCAGCGTAGCCCCTCACTGCAGAACACAAGATCCAGGGGGCGTGGATACAGAGCCAACTCCTCCCACCTTACATATACCTAAACCATACCCATCTCCAACCCCTAGATGTGGATCCAACCACGCCCCCTGGATCTTGTGTTCTGCAGTGAGGACCATCTCCGCGAAGCAGCAATATCGAGCGCCAGCACGCGGGAGCCCACCAATTAATTCATTGGCTGGGCGAAGACCAATAAAACACCACGCGCCAAAACCGCGAATTTAAAATTCAAACCTGCCTCTTGTTAAAACTTTTGGTGTTGTTGTATTGCTGTCTATAGACCTTAGTTAGGGTAGCACAATATTAAATTTTTGACAGGAATACAAACGAGTCTTTGAGGGACTGAAGTAGCCTACAGCGTGTCCCAGTGGCGAAGCTACATAAGGGCCAGGGTGGCACTGGCCCACTCAGATTGACGGCTGGCCTGCCCAATCAAATGAGGAAAGAAGAAAAATCCTGCATACATTATAATAATTGCTCAAATACATGAACATACAAACAACTTGTTTGTGTGAACAAGTAAAAAAAAAAAAAAAAAAAAAAAATCCTGGTGGATGAGCACTGATCTTGAGTTTTGCGCTTCTATTCTGTTGCCTGTTGAAGAGCCGTCAATATAAGCGATCAATCCAATCCAAGCGTGCTCCCGCTGTAAAACAGTCCCAGACTAAAGATTGGTCTTTAGTCATCGTCCCATCCATCATACCTGAGATCCAGTTTCTATTGGTTGAACTTCCCAACGATTACAAATGACGTTGGAAAACACCACATCATCATCATCGCAATGGGATCGGATCTTAGATGTTCAAAGCAGCATGTAATGTCACTCTAAAGGCTGGAATACACTACACAACTTTTACCCCGATTTACAGTCTGGAGAAGTTCACGCAATAATTGCTGAAAGTCAGACCCAGTCTGCAGATTTGAGTTGACAGATTTCACAGAAAATTGCATAGTGTATGATGGTTATGATTTTTTAGCTTCAGATTTTGATTCCATCCAGTTGGAGGAGATCAAACATGTTTGATATTTTCAGCCAATTTTGAACCACACATTGTTTTCATTTGTCATTCAACTGCAACAAGGTGAGGAATGCATGCATGCAATGCACTTCTGAGCCGATATTATCGGCCGATATGAGCCTGTCGCTGATATATCGGTATCAGCGAATATGCCGCCGATATGAAAATTTTTTATACAGAGCATATAACGCAGATAAAATGCTTGAAGTGGTGTAATTACTTAGTTTGTCCAGCAGAGCGCGCTCCATTGTTTGCTACTGGCGACCTGGATGAAACTTTTTAAAGCTTAAAGGGTTAGATAACCCAAACATTTAAATTAGCCCATAAATTACTCACCCTCAAGTCATCCTAGGTGTATATGGCTTTCTTCTTGCAGA
>NW_015552694.1:532433-532741 GCF_001515605.1 Sinocyclocheilus anshuiensis
TAAGTCTATGGAAAACCATTGAAACTTTGAACGGCCATATCAACGTAACAGCTTGGCGAATCCGCGCCAAATTCGGGGGAACCCTCTCGAACGCGAATCGAGTGTACGTCTCGAGGCCCTCTTTCGAATGAGACCACCCCCGCGTCGATAGCCCCTGGGGTTCGGGAGTTACGGGCGGTTAAATTCGCGGTCTGGTGCCGATCAATCTAGCGATCCCGGGGGGCTTTCCGACTCGCGGAGGGTGGCGTTCGAGAGAGCTCCTCGAGCTGAAGGGATCCCCCAAATTTGGTGGAGATCCGCCGGCGCGT
>NW_015552694.1:532907-537080 GCF_001515605.1 Sinocyclocheilus anshuiensis
TGCGCGAGACGTGAATTTATATTTATTTACAGAGGTAAATTGTCACACTTCACACTTCTCTAGTAAGTTCCGTCTGTGTGTGAAGATAGTAGCGCAAATCCGTGAATAAATGTTCCAAACTGAAATAAACTTCAACGGAATAAAGTTGAATGGAACTGAATTGAATTAAAGTTGAATAAACTTCAACTTTACTGTTCAGTGCACTGATGTCAGACTCATTTTGAATAAAGTTTATTGTTAAATTGTTAAATGCCCTGCCTCCATCATTACATATCTTTGTCACGTCATTATAAGTGTTTGATCACCACATTTGAGTGATCACTGCAAAAAATGTGTTTATGTATATATATATATATTCTGTTTATGTATATACTGTATTCTATATATAGTACCAGTCAAATGTTTGGACACACGAATGGGAAAGTGTCCAAACTTTTGATTGGTGCTGTACTACAATATACACAAAGAATATCGGCCGATATATCGATTTTTTTTACTCCCAAATATCGGTATCGGCCCCAAAAAACCCATATCGGTCGGGCTCTACTGGCGTGTCCAATGGATTGTACAGTTCTTTAAAACGTACCGATTGTTCAGCTGACAAAACATCTTTATGGTAATAAAGCAGACAAAAACTTTGTAAAAATGACATGAGCCTGGACCTTTATACAGTGCTTGACATTGTGCCTAAAGTTTCATTAGATCGTTTATATTCTAGTTTAGAAATGAATGTAAACCTCAGTGAGTTTATCAGCAAATTTTACTGGAGAGTGGAAGTGTTACTTAAGTTTGTTGGAAGTTTTGACATTTTAACAATTTAAAAGGGGTCATATGATGCGATTTCAATTTTTCCTTTCTCTTTGGAGTGTTACAAGCTCTTGGTGCATAAAGAAGATCTGTAAAGTTGCAAAGACTAAAGTCTCAAATCCAAAGAGATATTCTTTATAAAAGTTAAGAGTCAACCACGCCTACCTAAAACGTTCTAACACACCCCCACGTCTACGTCACGATGTGGGAAGATTTGCATAACGCCGCCCAAATGTTCACGCAAAGAAAGAAGGCTAACTTTTATTCTCGCTGTAGTATTGTTGCTGCCGCCACGTCATGAAGGCGCTGTGTGTTTCGTTGTGAAAGCAAAATTACTTTGGTTGGCCTTCCAAAAGTGGACAATATCCGCTTCGTCATGCCTGGAGCTGAGATCCGTGCTGGTCGCTGAGGAAATGCATCAACTTCGTGCTGTCGATCACCGGATCGGCTTTCACCGTGGACGAAGCGGAGTAAGCCGGCCTCCGCATACTCTAAGCCGGCTCACTCTAGGCATCCGGCCTCCACTCACTCAAGGCCGTGGTGTGTGACGCTTTTTCGTTGTGAAAGCGAAACTACTTTGTTTGGCCTTCCAAAAGAGGACACGACTAGAAATCAGTGGTTAAGTTGTATTTACAACACTGCGTTTCAGAAAGGCGGGGCATAGAGGAGAAACAATAATGTACAGTATGTGGAAAATAATGTGTTTTTTAACCTTAAACCGCATAAACACATTTCATTACACCAAATACACAAAATAATGTTCTTTTTAGCAGCATCATATGACCCCTTTAATGCTTGTTAAATTGTACACATTTGATGGTCATATTGTTTAAATTGTGTAATGTTACATAATGTGAGATTATTGACAGATTTGTTGAAGTTAGAAAGTTTGTACTTTTGTGCCCATTCAGTGATGAAAATTGAATTTTTGTCTCTTGTGTGAACAGTTACTATTGATGTTATTTCAAACACATTACCTCATTATGTCTCAATGCTGGCATTCATCATGGAAAAATGGAAAAGCTTCAGTGACGTAACTATTTTTAGCATTATTCCAAATGGAAGTTTACAGAGAAACTCTCTGAGCAAAGAACTGGTCCTGTGAAATGTGGCGTGTTTTCCACACTTTAACACATTTGTCATTGGTTCAAATTACTCCGCTTTAGTACATTTGTGCGTTTTATTCTGCATATACTTCATGTACACACATTAGGGTTGGGCGATGTCTACCAAATTGGTTATTTGGAAAACAAATAACGCGTTCTACGGAGCCACTAAAGGGACATGGTTAGCAGCTTGCTAGCGGTAAACTTACACACATTAGGGTTGGGCGATGTCTACCAAATTGGTTATTTGGAAAACAAATAACGCGTTCTACGGAGCCACTAAAGGGACATGGTTAGCCGCTTGCTAGCGGTAAACTGTTACAGTACATGAAAGTTCACTTACCACATACACAGAGTAAGGAGAGATGACTGATAAGACAATGGCGAATGATTTGCAGAATCCGAGCACCACTGATAAATATCTAATCTTGTAAAATGTGTGGTAGGTACTGACGCTCCGTAGTATAGAGTCCGTGTGATCGCGAATCTCGAAAGTAAAATGAGAGCGCGCATTCGAAAGCGGTTTCAATGCCCTGCATATTAGTAGCAACTCACTGATGGCCGCAATTTAAATACAGTATAATTACTAGGGATGTAACGGTATGAAAATTTCTTATCACGATTATAGTGACCAAAATTATCATGGTTATCAGTATTATCACGGTATTGTTAAAATGTGCTGGAGATGTTAAAAAAGTACCGACACATAAATCACTTCACCAAGTTTTATGTTTAAAAATCAACAAACAACAAATGAAATGACTTTTTGTTTGCATAATCACTAAAACAATAACATTACCAATGATGTTCGTATTTTAAATGACAACTTGACTGACAACAGTTTCATAGCATGTTGAAATATCTAACGTAAATGTTCAAATAAAGCTTTGAAAAAGTTTAATAAAAAGGTAAACCTCACATTTCAGCCTTTAAATAAAGAAAAGATATGTCAAAATGATAATGATTAATAAATGATTATATGTATTTTATCTGCTCCATAAATAATTCTAGATAACTTATCTGAATTGTTTAAATCTGTAGAATCCACATACGCTTGTTTTTCATCAACCGGTCAAAATTTACAGCAGGGCATGCAAATTCGGTCCGTTTTTGGCCAGACAGAAACTGCACACAGGCTGAATGTAAATATAAGTCTCTGTAAATCCACTCGCGCAGGTGCAGGTGGCGCAAACGTGTAAATCCACGCGCAAGCAGGTGGCGCTTATGGAAAAGCTGAATTAGAGCTGTTTCCTGTAACCTCCGTGGACAAAGCAGTATTGTGATTAAGAACACTTCCTTTAGGTATTACATGGAGCAATGATGAAAACAAAATGCCATTGATTCGTTTCTGAAGACAGTCAGAACCATCAGAGGTACATTTATATAATTAATTGGGGGGACAGATCACGATGCCGGCTCAACATCGTGATGTCTGTCAGCCATCGGCGATGGACAATGGCATTGTCTATCGGCCCAACCCTAACACGCATACAACGAGCACATCCTGTGTTTCTGCTCTTAACATCTGCTGATTGTGCAATTTGTACAGAGATTTTTTGGCCATGAGGCAATTTCAAACAGCCAAACAAAGGTGGTAGGACTTGAAAGTGTTTGAGGGAATTGGTCTATTTTTCCAGAGTGTGTTTAATGTCAGGAAGGGAGAAGAGAGCCAGAGAACAGGGTAATGAGTTGCCGCATGGTGTTCCATATTGAAAATGCAACACAGCTGCTGGTCCCTGACAGCAGAGCAGGAAACATGAGCCTCAAATAGCAAGTCAGAGAGATTGGCAGTCTGTCTTAAACTATTCGATTTCACCAATGTGAAGTCTGCTGCTATAAACAACAGCTTGAGCTGAAGTACTCAATCCTTATGTCTTAAATTGTTCTGGAATTATTGATGGTTTGTGTTTTGAGCATGATTTCACATGTGTGTACTATGTAGGGGGAGAAACCAGGCACTGGTGGAAGGTCATGTCACTAATTTGTTGATTTTATTGTACTCTCTGTCACAAAACAGCTGGAGTGTGTTACGAGGCTGGTGCAGGTGGGTTGTGAAGTGAATGCACTGACCACACGGTTTGCCCAGACCCCGGCTCACATTGCTGCGTTTGGAGGACATCCAGAATGCCTGCTGTGGCTCTTACACACAGGGGCTGAAATAAACAGACAGGTGGGTCCACGTACAGTAATTGATAATGTTAGGATTATCAGTAATGATAATAGGATTTGTGATGTCTTATATATATATATATATATATAT
>NW_015552694.1:537100-538668 GCF_001515605.1 Sinocyclocheilus anshuiensis
TCAGTGAACAACGGCTCTGTGTAGTTAATGCTGCTCAATGTGAAAGCCCGCAGGTGATGGAGATTTACCGCTGATTACAGAACCGGATTTCTGACAAGATGCGCGTTAAATATCGCATGCGATTTATTTTATAATAATATTAACCCTAATAGTCAGAAAAGTCAAATTTCGTAAATGGAACACTTTATTGAACCTTTAGACAAAATCAACAACAGTTTTCATGTGTTTTTTGTTTCATATCATATTAGTCATATCAGACTTTTATGGCTCATAGTATGATGTAGTGAAAATATGGAGAGAAAAAACAGCTCAGTTTTATTCAGAGTCCCAAACTGAGCAAAAATATGCAATTTGCTATAGATACTGATAATTTATATAATGAAATTTTGATAGCTTGTAATGTAAGTCAATTAGATCTTTTTAAGAGTATAGCAGACTACTTGCATAAAATAATATAAATATCAACTGTCACTCTGTATCACCAATATGTCTTAAGATATTTAAATGCTTAGTTTTATGATCAATGCTATTTAGTTTCAAAGCATATAATGCAGTGCAATACAATGATGATTGCCAGATCAGACAAATCATTAACAGATTGAAAAATAAACTCTCCTCAAAAGCCTGATGGATAAACAATTAGAAGAAAATATCTATGGAAAAAAGTTGCTTCAGTCTAGTAAGTGTTCATCTTGAAATATTAATAACAATATCAAAGATTTTTTTTATATTTACTTTATAAAAGTCAGTAATGATTTCACAGCAGAAAGACACATAAACCACTACCTGAAGGTGGACACTGGTACAATTATACTAACAGGCATTCTACTTGCTAAAAAAGAATAAACTATCAATCAGATGACAAAGTGTGTAGTAGATTGTGTGCAACAGGTTTTTCAGCAAAATTTTGATCATTTTGGTTATTTAGAGGTCTTTGTGCATCAGATATGATACAGTAGGCTTTATAAGGTCAATGAGTTGATGTTCAGCATTGAAAGGCCTTTTATTTCACCATGGGATATGCTACTGTCGTCTTCTTGAGTCAGTTAATCTATTAGCCCTTTAATACAATTTATCTTTCAGGAAGTGACTCAGAGTCCTCTTATCAGTTGCTCTAACTTATCATCCCTGCTTCCACTTCTTTCAATTCTCATTCCTCTCTCCAATGTCCTGGTGCACAAATCTCTGCTAAACTGATCCTATTGCCAGGGATGATCCTGTCTGTGTTGGACAGATCTTTGAATGGTGATGTCTGTCCTCAAGGGTTGAGCACTATAGTTTGTGATTTAGCCCAATGGGCATAGGAGGATATTTACTCTTTAATAACAGATGAAGACAAGCAGACAAGTGAAGTGACAGAATGAAAAGTCATCCTACTGTTGGGCTAAATATCAGTTTTCTTGCTTGACCAGTTGTGTTTGAGGACCAAAACTAACTCTTATAATGCTTTTTATAGTTTTGCTCTTCACTTTGAGAAGCTGGAGTAATTTATTTAAAAACATTATTTATATATATACAGTGGGTACAGAAAGTATTCAGACCCCCTTAAATTTTTCACTCTTTGTTAT
>NW_015552694.1:538712-570704 GCF_001515605.1 Sinocyclocheilus anshuiensis
ATATATGTATATAAATACACATTCTCTATTGAATTAATATTGAATATGTGCAGACTGAACAGGTGCTACTCTTATTTGCTCAGGAGTTATTTAAAAACTATATTTGAAATATACCCCATTTTGTAACCCATGTTACTGTTATTTTACTTATGCCTGATAGAGATGCCATCGCCACAAAAGATTTTATACAAATTTATAAAGTGTTATATCTAGGTTCCAATGTAATCGTATATAAACTGAAAAAGTTATGTACATTGTGTTTTACATTTTGAGGTAAAGATGATGACATTCGAAGAAGATCAAGTCAGGCAGCCCAGGTGTCTGAGACATTAACCTTTTGTCTTTATGCACTTCCTGACCATTGGGCAGGGTCCCAAGTTAAAGGTGAATGCTAAGCTCAAGGCACAGCTGTGCCTTTGTCTCTATGATAATGTGAAGGTATGGGCGATACTGTCAGGCTGATTGGATTAGCACCTATGCATTTGAATGACACTGTTATGCTGATGAGATCAGGGCTGCGGATTACTGAGACGATCACCTTTTGTTTGTAATGGCTGTTGGTGCCTCTGCCGCAGTCTTTGAGTAGTTATACTGATTGGATTAGCACCTATGCATTTGAATGACACTGTTATGCTGATGAGATCAAGGCTGGGGAAATGCCGGTGTTGGGCTGATTGCCTGTACTTCATTTGCATGCTATGGGTTAGATTGTCTCCACCTCTACGGAATGTATCCCGCCCCCTTAAAATGTATATAAACTACAATGTATTACTGCCTTAGTCAGGCTTTTGATGACTGCAGCGCCACGCAGCGCGTTCTCAATAAAGAACTCTGCTGAAGATACCCAATAGTCTCCTGGTCTCTGCTTCGACGAGGAAAAAGTTTCCTACAGTTTTGGTGCCGTGACCCGGATAGAGCTCCTCACCTGAATCCAGATTGAAACTTCAAGCTCAACAAAGATCTGACTTCGTTCCAGACTGAATCGTTCTGTACAACCAAGGGTAGGTGAGTGCCACTCTATCCAAAATAACCTTTAAGACCAGTACACATTTGTTATCCTCTGCGCCGTCAGCGAAGAGTTAACAGACAGCTGTAGGGTTTGGTTAACTAAGTTATTCTCTAAAAAAATGTATTTTAGAGATGAAGGTTATCCTTTGTTCAGGCAGGGAAGATTAGCATTACGTGCTAATATTGGTTATCCTCTGTTCAGGCAGGGAAGATTAGCATCACGTGCTAATATTGGTTATCCTCTGTTCAGGCAGGGAAGATTAGCATCACGTGCTAATATTTGTTATCCTCTGTTTTGGCAGGGAAGAATTGGTTATCCTCTGTTCAGGCAGGGAAGATTAACATTATGTGTTAATATCTGTTACCCTCTGTTTCGGCAGAGAAGAATTGGTTACCCTCTGTTTAAGCAGGGAAGTTTAGCGTAAAGTGCTAGTAAATTTGTTATCCTCTGCCTTGCCAAGGAAGGTTAACAATAGTTGATGTGTTAACAAGCGTACCCTCTGTTGATCAGAGAAGTTTTAGTGTTTTGATTGTGTGGTAACATAGAAACTCACAAAATGTTTAGAAAGAATGCTAGACTGATCCCCACAACTGAAAAAGGTGGTCTCGCGACTCCTTTGTGGTCAGATAGCGAATTCAAATCACTGTTAGGAGTGCAAATGAACCTAATAGTCACTGAGAAAGTTAGACAAGAACTAACTCAGAAATATGAGATCCATCCTGACAAGACTTGGTCTGTAGATGAGTGTAAAAAGGTACTAGGAGCATGTATTCGCAAGAACAATGTGAAAGGCATTATCTGCTGCCACAGAGAATTTGGTTTAGCGCTAGCTACACAACAGTCTCAGCGTAACTCAGAGCTAGAGGAACAGAACAAAGAGCTCTGTGCTAGAGTATCCTCTTTGACTAAGAAATTGAACCGCAACAAAGCTGCAGCAAAAACTGATGTGGAAGAAGTTATTCAGCCTGATAACAAGTATCCTGACTTACAATCTTTCTTTGAAAAAGATGTAGCCATCCAATCAGTAACTGATGTGCCTGCCTGTAGATACAGTGAAGGTATGTGGCGCTAGGAGAAGATCTCAGGGAATTGAGGGAATTGAAAGTGTTCCTCCCAACTCTTCTGTTGTCCAAGTACAAACTGTTGCCAAAGCACTAGGACCTAAAGATATAGAGAGACTATCCCAGAGCTTACCCTCAGCACGCACAAATTTTTCTGAATTTAGAAGAGCATTGATCAGCAAAATGCGTCTCTACGACATGTCGTTAGCAGAAGTCACACAGCTGATATCACAAATTCTAACTGAATCTGAATTCAATAGTTTTGTCTGCTGTTACTTCTGAACTACAACATGCCAGTAAAGGCGATTTGAGAGAAGGTGTTTTGAAAATTCTAAAGAATATCATGGGACCCAAAATAGACTGGTCACTGGTCCAGAACTGTGTGCAAAGGAAAGAAGAAACTGTGAGTGAATACACTGAAAGGTTTTGTCAGTCAGCAGTCAGATACAGTGGAATAGCTGACACTCCAGAGAAGGTACTAGATCATAAAGGACCACTAGTTCGAGCATGGTTTGATGGCCTTTTATCAGAGTACAGATCTGCTTTGCCGTTCTTAGATCTAACATGGTCCACTGGAAGTTTGCAAAACAACTTGGACAGGTTAGCTACATGGGAAAGAGACTCTGATGTTAAAGCCAGAGTAAAGATTGCAGCAGTATCCTTTCAGGTCAACACAGAGAACCGACAGAAACGTAAAAGTCCTAAGAGGGAGGGCAGTTGTCATTACTGTGGTAAACCTGGACACTGGATGAAAGAGTGTAGGAAAAGCAAGAAGACATTAGGAGAAATTAACAGCTTTACTCAGCTCCTACTCAGTCTACTTACTACTCTGAAGCAGCCCCTCCCCACTTCACCGAACTGTTGGAGCAGCTTGCTCAGGTGTTAACTGTTAGGGCTGTGAGTGCTTAATTTCCCCTGTAATCCATCACAATGACAAAATTATTTTTGTGAAAGGTAGCATACAAGAGAAAGAGATAGATTTTTTGCTTGATACAGGTGCAGTAATTACAGTAATTCCTACAAAATTGGCTAACAGACAGACTGTAAACGTAAGATGCCCTCATGCAGGGCATCAGATAATGAATCAAGCAAAAGTCACTTCTGTCACCTCCTCTCTCCTGACAAGACTTGGTCTGTAGATGAGTGTAAAAAGGTACTAGGAGTATGTATACGCAAGAACAATGTGAAAGGCATTATCTGCTGCCACAGATAATTTGGTTTAGCGCTAGCTACACAACAGTCTCAGCGTAACTCAGAGCTAGAGGAACAGAACAAAGAGCTCCGTGCTAGAGTATCCTCTTTGACTAAGAAATTGAACCGCAACAAAGCTGCAGCAAAAACTGATGTGGAAGAAGTTAGTCAGCCTGATAACAATTATCCTGACTTTCAAGCTTTCTTTGAAACAGATGTAGCATCCAATCAGTAACTGATGTGCCTGTAGATTCAGTGAAGGTATGTGGCGCTAGGAGAAGATCTCGGGGAATTGAGGGAATTGAAAGTGTTCCTCCCAACTCTTCTGTTGTCCAAGTACAAGCTGTTGCCAAAGCACTAGGACCTACAGATATAGAGAGACTCTCCCAGAGCTTACCCTCAGCACGCACACATTTTTCTGAATTTAGAAGAGCATTGATTAGCAAAATGCGTCTCTATGACATGTCGTTAGCAGAAGTCACACAGCTGATGTCACAAATTCTAACTGAATCTGAATTCAACGGTTTTGAGTCTGCTGTTACTTCTGAAGTACAACATGCGAGTAAAGGCGATTTGAGAGAAGGTGTTTTGAATATTCTAAAGAATATCATGGGACCCAAAATAGACTGGTCCAGAATCACTAACTGTGTGCAAAGGAAAGAAGAAACTGTGAGTGAATACACTGAAAGGTTTTGTCAGTCAGCTGCAGCATACAGTGGAATAGCTGACACTCCAGAGAAGGTACTGGATCATAAAGGACCACTAGTTCGAGCATGGTTTGATGGCGTTTTATCAGAGTACAGATCTGCTTTGCCGTTCTTAGATCTAACATGGTCCACTGGAAGTTTGCAAAACAACTTGGACAGGTTAGCTACATGGGAAAGAGACTCTGATGTTAAAGCTAGAGTAAAGATTGCAGCTGTATCCTTTCAGGTCAACACAGATAACCGACAGAAACGTAAAAGTCCTAAGAGGGAGGGCAGTTGTCATTACTGTGGTAAACCTGGACACTGGATGAAAGAGTGTAGGAAAAGCAAGAAGATATTAGGAGAAATTAACAGCTTTACTCAGCTCCTACTCAGTCTACTTACTACTCTGAAGCAGCCCCTCCCCACTTCACCGAAATGTTAGAGCAGCTTGTGCAGGTGTTAACTGTTAGGGCTGTGAGTAGCTACCTTTCCCCTGTAATCCATCACAATGACAAAATAATTTTTGTGAAAGGTAGCATACAAGAGAAAGAGATAGACTTTTTGCTAAACTTCCAAAGAAATTAGCGGTGATCAAAGTGAAAGTACATCTCACAACTAATACTACGGAAGCTAAAGGTAATGCTCTTGCTGATGTAGCTGCTAAAGAGAGTGCCAGAGAGAGAGTTGAGTTGTGTTGGCAGACTCCACCAGAAGGTGGACACAATCATCCCAGGTCAGTGGGTCATGATAAAGTCATTCAGAAACAAGCCGTTACAGCCTAAGTGTCACGGACCACATCAAGTGATGTTGATTACAGCAGCTGCAGTGTTGTGTCAGGGAAGGAAAACCTGGATGACCTCATGTGTCCCACTGTAAAGTTGTTTCCCCACCTACAGGGATAGGATAGGACACACGGACCAGTGAGGAGCCCAGGGAAGAACCGAATGCAACAGGACATATGGGAACTTCAGTCATCCATCAACCTGATCAAGATTGCCGTACTGGTAATCATCATGGACATCGCACAAAGTGTAGATTCCAGAAACAACGTATTCTTAGAGCTGATGAATATGTCAAGAAACGCCTTGTTTGCTGGAAAGAACGTTTGCATGCCACATCCGCCTTCAGTAGGAGCAGGAATCCCATGGGTGGCTCCACATCTACATAATTCAGCTCCTACC
Organism: Sinocyclocheilus anshuiensis; assembly: GCF_001515605.1. Lineage (NCBI taxonomy): Eukaryota > Metazoa > Chordata > Actinopteri > Cypriniformes > Cyprinidae > Sinocyclocheilus > Sinocyclocheilus anshuiensis. The sequence continues at coordinate 543,844 of NW_015552694.1, forward strand.
ACGAACAAAGAAGATGCATTCATTCCAGGACTCACTTGTGCACAAACATGGTGGTCAAGAACTCTTGGAGCATTAATCCCGTCTTATGGTGTCATACAGGCCCTTGATCAAGTCAGAAGCTTATCGAATTCTGTACAGAAACTGGCCAATGATACGGCTTTGGCCCTGGGTAACATCACGGACACTCTCGCTTCGCAAAAGATAATGATCTTACAGAACAGAGTGGCCTTGGATTACATGCTTGCAACGCAAGGGGGAGCCTGCACCATTATCGGCCCTGAGTGCTGCACTGGGTTAATGGATCCAACAGAGGACTTGAACAAAATCCAACAAGACATTCTCCCTAGCTGCATGTTTGTTTCTGTGTCAGCATGCCATTCATCTCTCTCGTCACAGAGCAAGTGCTATGTGCCTGTAACGATCACAGGTTACAAGAATGAACTTTTAAGTGTCTAAATTAGTATTGTTTCCTACACCTCTCAGAATGTGCCTTTTCTTAACTGCTGGATTAGGTCTGTTGTCTTACACCCTTTGTCCATGTTTCTCCCATGCTATAGGATAGGTATTTGAAAACATTTTTTTCATTATTTCTCCAAGCTTCTTGCTGAAAGTGATGCTGAAGTCTTAAAGTATATGGTTGGGTGTTTTGCATGAAAAAAATGTGAACAGCCAAGTTGAGAGAGTACTCTGTAGAACAGGGGTGGGCAAACTTTTTGACTCTAGGGCCACATCACGTTTTTGAATATAAGTGAGGGGCCGCATAGTATATGTATGACAAATGAAGCTGTGATTTTTATTTTATTTATTTTTTATTCTAAATTGACACTCAGTTACTGTACTGTATGTATACTTGTATATAGATCTATTCTTGTACCGTCTCTACCTTATTTTTTATGAGCACTTTATGGCACAGATAAGTTGCATTGGTGTTTAAGTCGATTGATGTATGACACATTTTATCATTTCATTCAGAAATAATGTAAAATAAACTAAACGTTTACAAACATTATAAACATGTATTTATATTCCCCTCACTCCAAAACAAATCCCTTAAATTTAGCAGTATCCAGAACAGAAAAGGTAACAAAAATATAAGTATAAAACAAACTGAAATTATAGTGGCATTCACTATAAACATTTATTATAAACGCCCAGCCTAAACAAATTATAATTAAAGTGAAACTGAAACTACCGGAGTATGGGAAATGCACTATTCAAACTCACTTGCCTCATCACCATAGCCGGACTTACCATTGGGCTTGAGTGGGCTGCAGCCCATGGGCCCCGCCTTGTAGGGGGCCCCGCCTTTGCACGTTTACGTTTGTTTGATTTGTTCGTTATTTGCCAGTCAGAATTCAAAAATGATTCGCTGCATTTCCACTGCGCACGCACGATCTAAACGGGCCAGCCGGGGCTACAGCTTACAACTACGACCTTCGAGGCCACAATCAAACAGCATAAACTTGTATTTATGATTATTTCACATAGAAGAAGGACACATGTAGGCTATTGAATCGCGTCTGCAACGATTGGTTTATCACATGGCTACTTTAGACCGCTCTATTAAGCCTTTAGCCCCAAGCGCACATTTAGAAAGATGATAAATTCTCAAACGTTCACACCTAATTTCTTTACAGAGGATGATTCTATATTACTATATTAATGTTCCACTAAATTATGCGATCATCTGATGAATTTTGAGCCCTCTCTCTCGTCTTACTGCCATTACACATAGTGGGGAAGAAATGTCATCAAAATGATTTTAAATAAAAAAATAGCAATGTAATGAGTTTCTGTTTTTATAACATAGCTATGCCTATGGTATAGGACTTAGCCTATCACACAAACAAGATTCCTGTTTTTTTTTTTTTTTTTTAGAATATCTGCACGATCGCAAATGTACAATAAACAACAGCTTACAGAGTAATTTTCAGACACAAAATTCCGTTTTGCTCCATCAGAAAGAAAATAGAACAAACAGCAGAACCACTGTGTCTCCAAACAACGGTGTTTTGTTCCTCAGCGTTACACGGACCAGCAAATGATTCAAATGAATCAGCTTTTTAAACGAAGCAGTTGATTCAACTCACTCATTCAGACTGTCTCACTCAAGACAGTCACTTGCTTCCACCTACTGGCGGTTGTAGTTTCATATTTTAATAAGTAGCGTATTTCATTTTTGCAATCATTTAATATTTCTACATTAAAATGTTATATTTAAACTTAACATTTATGCACAATCCATCTATGAATTTTGTTGATGGTGATTTCATTTGATTAATAGCCAGGATGCCTTTTTTTTTTCGATTGAATTTATTGATTAAATAAGAATCTGACATAAAAGGACACAGATATGACAATAACTTTTATAATACTAATAAGCCAACATCTCTGGCTTTTTTTTAGGGATACTCACCCCAAAATGAAAATAAATCACTTACCCCCATTTAGTTCCAAACCCGTAAAAGCTTCGTTCATCTTCAGAACACAATTTAAGATATTTTAGATGAAAACCGGGAGGCTTGTGACTGTCCCATTGACTGCCAAGTAAATAACACTGTCAAGGCCCAGAAAAGTATGAAAGACATCGTCAGAATAGTCCGTCTCCTCTGTGTCTCTCCACATCACCGTAGCGACATTTTGGAGAGTATCCGCTGGACACAAGCAGTGTACGCTCTTCTGTGTCAGCCACGCTGCACGGATGCGCTGTTTTTGCTCAAATCAAAGCGTAAATACACGTAGAAAACGTTTCCTTGTGTCGCGGCTGACACAGAAGAGCGTACGCAGTTTACGTTCAGTGGATATTCTCCAAAATGGCGCTACGGTGATGCGGAGAGACACAAAGGAGACGAATAGTTGAATAAAGTCGTTATTTTTGTTTTCTTCGCGTACAATAAGTATTCTCGTCACTTCATAACGTTACGGTTGAACCACTAATGGCAGATGGACTATTCTGACGATGTCTTTCATACTTTTCTGGACCTTGACAGTGTAATTTACTTGGCAGACAATGGGATAGTCACAAGCCTCCCAGTTTTCATCCAAAATATCTTAAATTGTGTTCCGAAGACGAACGAAGCTTTTACGGGTTTGGAACGACATGGGGGTAAGTGATTAATAACAATTTTCATTTTGGGGTGGAGTAACCCTTTAAACTTTGACTATAGCCTAGACATGTTGCATATTAATTGTACTATTTATGAACCTCAAAGCATATGTTTGTGTATTTTGTGTTACTCCATAATGATGTTCTATTTGAGGGCATTTGTAATGTAGGTATAAGCATAAACATAACCTCAAGCCCAGGGGCCCCCGCCCCCCCCAAGTCCTGCCCTGCTCATCATCAATCCAAATGTGCGCGCTTTGCGCTTGACCTCGATTGCATCATATAAGTAGCTTGGAATATAAATCGCAGCACGTTTCAGATGATAAAAAAATGCGATTTATAATCCGGAAAATATAGTACTTTATCCATTTCCATAAAAACTTGTGTGGAAAACAGAGGAAGAAAGTATACTCTTTGCAATAGGATAAAACGACAAATTATTTCCATGTTTTCCCCATGAAATTACTTTATATTACCTATGAAAAGCACACTGTCTTTCTCCCGTTCTCTCTTATGCACATCTTTATTTCTTTCTCCCGCTCTCTCCTACAAATGCATACAGTACAGACACAGTCGGGAGCATAGACAATAAAATACGTATGTGGTCTCATCGTCGCGAGCACACGTGGAACAACCATGCGCACAGAAACTTGTCAGCGCTGACCGGCAACTTGAGCAGTATAGTTTTGAAACTGAAAAGCTACATGATATTTCTCAGTAGCTATGTAGTAATGTCGCTGTTTTTGAAGAAGTTAAACTTACAGATTCGCTGTAGAAATGTACGAACATGCCGTACTCTGGTAATTCGCACATGCTTAATCTCTCTCTCTCTCTCTTTCTCTCTCTCATAACTGCATTAGTCTGCATATTAAAGGCCCTTTATATTAAAGGTCTTTTACTAACATTAAAATAAAATGATGCTTTGTAATCAGCAAAGAGATTCTGCGATAGAGAACGATGTAAGAAATTCCATAGATTGTGATGAATTTTTGTTTGCTGTTTTGGGGTGGTAATAGTACATAGTAATAGGTAAGGGGGGCCAAGCATTTCTTTGCCTGTGTCACAATAATTAGGCTAAATCCAGCCCTGACGATATTACGGAGCGCATTCTAATTCTGACTAAATATACCGCATACGTATCTGTTATATGCCGCACTGCAGGCTACAACGCCATCTAGGGCTGTAGCTATCGATTATTTTAGTAATCAAGTATTCTACAGATTATTCCATCGATTAATCGAGTAATCGGATAAGAAGTCATTTTTCTTTATTAAAGATGATTTACAGTCTTAATTATGTCCAGTGCTTGTTTTTTAAAGTCTGGTCCCTGTTTTTATACAGTCTATGGTCTGGTCCAGCGTTTATCGGGTTGTGCGACAGTAATAATGGTCCGTGGGGAAACACGGTGTTCCGTGTGTAGTTACAGTAAATTGACTAAACGAAGCCTCGAAGCAAATAATTTGCCTCGATGATTTTTTGTATTCGAGTTACTCGAGGTATTCGAGGAATCGTTTCAGCCCTAGCGCCATCTATTAGATTTTGCTGATATTGCATCAAATTTGTCATTTTGGACCAACTGCCTCACGGGCCGGATGAAAGTACCCAGCGGGCCGTAGTTTGCCCACCCCTGCTGTAGAAAGTCATTATTCTCATTGGCCCATTCCAATCAATCAGGCATCCCTAATCAGGTTCAACTTATTTTGCTTGACTTGCAATTACTTGAATTTTTATTGTTTAAAAGTGACCGACATCAAATATGTCCACTCAAACACAAGCATGCACAGAAACGGAGGGGAATAATGCTCACAAGCAAGTCCACTCTGTATTATTGCTTTGGTTTGAGAGGAAGTGAGTTATATGGAGTCAAAACAGAGCCACATATACTTGCAAAAGAATTGAAGTATTGCAAAAGAAAATAAAGTTTTGCAAATGGAAATGAAAGTATTGAGAAAAAATAAATGTTCTTTTTGCAAACAAATATAAAGTATTGCAAGAAGAAAATAAGTTTTGCAAACAAAAATAAAGAATTGCAAAATATAAATGAAACGGAGCAAAAGCAATGATTTTGCAATACATATTTTCCATGGCCATATCTACTAATTTATTTGCAACGCTGCTTGTATTTTGCGTTTCAGTCAAGTTTGAGCTTGCGATACCGTTTTTCCCTTTGCACTTCACGTTTCTGCGCGTCTTACTTTCTGGCACTGTTTTGACGTGGGGGTGGAGTCAAGGGACGGGGGCGTGTACAACAGGTCTGGGCATGCCTCCCTGGAAGTGACGTCATCGGCCCGAGACATAGCTCACTGATCCAGGCACCATCATTGAGCATAGGCATGCGGGTGGATCGTTTTCTTTTATTCACTAGCAAAACATGCATGTTTTCATTTGATTAAAGGGGTCATATGATGTTGCTAAAAAGAACATTATTTTGCGTATTTGTTGTAATGAAATGTGTTTATGCGGTTTAAGGTAAAAAAAACCACATTATTTTCCACATACTGTACATTATTGTTTCTCCTCTATGCCCCGCCTTTCTGAAACGCGTCGATTTTTACAAAGCTCATCGGTCTGAAAAAGCGAGGTGTGCTGTGATTGGCCAGCTATCCAGTGCGTTATGATTGGCCGAATACCTCAAGCGTGAGACAAAAATGTTACGGCCCTTGCCTAGGGGTGTGCGATATATATCGTGTGCGATAATATCGTAATTGTTGTTTTAACGATGTGCGATTTTACATTATCGAGTATTTTGCAAAAACCATTCAAAACATCCCTACAGAGCGCACGCATACATTACGTGAAGTCTAGACTAGTGCGTGTACGCATTTAGTGTGTTTTCTTTCACTGCATGATTCAGTCTATTAAAATGCATTTAGAATGATCACAAATTCAAGACATGATGGCAGAAAATGTATATATGTATACCACTTCATATAGTTATTCAATTTCACACGAAGAGTGCCGTGATTATAATGACTTATACTGTCTTTTTACGCATTGCGTTACATCGTGCCGCGTAAACATAAAACCATGTCTGCATTTGTGATCGGAGAAATGACAAACAACAAGCCCTACTCTACACTGCCCAAAAGAATATAAAAACTCTTTAAATATATAAAACGTACTTACAGTGTCTGTGAGTCAGAACAGACGGCATTGTAGTCTACTCTACCAGGATCAGGAAACGGTCCTCCATAAAATGTGCTGCACACATCTGAATATTTGGGTTGAAGTGTTCTGGAACAGTGTTGTAAATACAACTTAACCACTGATTTCTAGTCGTGTCCATTTTTGGAAAGCCTAGAGTGAGGAACTTCTTTAACTTGAGCAAACGCTGCTAATACACATATACATTTGTTAATAAAGTTAATCAAATGAAAACATGCGTGTTTTAATTCTAGTGAATAAAAGGAAACGATCCACCCGCATGCCTCTGCTCAATGACAGTGCCTGGATCAGTGAGCTACGTCTCGGGCCGATGACGTCACTTCCAGGGAAGCATGCCCAGACCTGTTGTACACGCCCCCGTCCCTTGCCTCCACCCCCACGTCAAAACAGTGCCAGAAAGTGGCCCTGCGTCTCAATGTACAATCCATTGCGCTTTGGTGAAGGATTCTGTCCATAACTACAAACACGAATAAAACATATTTAAACTGTTTACAGTGACCGGGTGCGTGTATCTATGCGACAGAGCGTCTGTTAAAGACCCAATTGTGTGACGTGATAGTATGTCCCAAAGCTTGCCTACTCTTCTACTACACACTCAAAAGTGTGTACTTTTTCTTCACCAAAAGAGTACATACTTTAAGGGCGTAGTATAAGTAGGCACATTGAGACGCGCAGAAATGTGAAGTGCAAAAGGAAAAACGGTATGGCAAGCTCAAACTTGACTGAAACGCAAAATTAAAGCAGTGTTGCAAATAAATTAGTAGATATGGCCATGGAAAATATGTATTGCAAAATCATTGCTTTTGTGCTGTTTCATTTATATTTTGCAATTCTTTATTTTTGTTTGCAAAATGTCTTTTTTTCTCGCAATACTTAATTTTCTTTTGCAATTCTTTATTTTTGTTTGCAAAACTTCTTTTCTTCTCGCAATACTTCATTTTCTTTTGCAATTCTTTATATTTGTTTGCAAAAAGCACATTTATTTTTTCTCAATACTTTTATTTTCATTTGCAAAACAGTGAGATATCCCTGTTGTATTACTGTATTATTTTGGTTTGACCTACTTTTTGTGGCATTATCTGGGTTATTTAAAGGGGTCCTATTATGCTCTTTTACAATGTCTTGAATTTGTTTTGGGGGTGTACTAGAACATGCTCTCATGCTTGGTGGTTCGAAAAACACATTATTTTTTACATCATTTACATTATTACAACACCTTTCTCCCCATCCTGGCACAAACGGCTCGATTAGTTCCGGGTTTGATGAAGGCCCGCCTTCTGAAAAACGAAATGTGATGTGATTGGTTAGCTGTCCCAGTGCGTTGTGATTGGCGAACAGCTTAGACGGTGTTTTAGTGCCACGCCCCTTGCCAAAGCAGCAAGTTCCGTCTGCTCTGGTTTAGTCAATATTGCCATATCAATTTGAGCCGGATTCAGACCCCGAGAATATTGAACAAGAGGATCGCGCAGAACCTTTGCACGCATTCCCCGGTAACGGCTGTATACAAAGCAGCGCTCTGCTCAAAAAAACACTGCTTTATCAGACATTACATGCACGATTAAATGAAAATGAAATCCAATTTTCTGAAGTCAGTCGGTTTCCTTAGAAATACAGTGATATAAAAACACCCGCACTCAATGTATAGGAAACACTGTAGTCTCATAATTGAAGTGTAAATTCTGCAGATTACATCATTGTTCATTGTCCAGTATTGTACTGTCAGAAATGTATTATAAAAACTTTTTCATAATTGTAACATACATATTTACATACATAATTATTCAGGTACGTGTAATAACTTGTGAAAACTTGAGGCCTACAGCTGCTTTTCTTCTTCATCTTCTTGTCTGACGCACTCAACCAAGGTTCTAACCCACGACCTCGCCCCTCCCCACCCCCCCAACCATTTTAATGATATTCTAATGGACCGCATCACAAAACCCAGAAAACAAACGCTGTAGTCCAAACGAGCCGTTCGTTGTAGTTCTTGAAAAGGGATTTTTTAAAAATGAAATATCTCCCTTTGGAGTGGACTTTGAGATTTGTAAGTTTGAAGATCTTTTTTATGCCCAAACTTACACACTACACACTGACTAAAATTCAAAAAGTGAAAAAGCATAATAGGACCCCTTTAATGGCAAATTATCCTCTGTGCTTCAGTTTACACCCTTTAGGGGGAGCTGTTGTGTTAGGGTGAAGAGTTCAATGTCTTGGCTATGACTCACTTATACAGTAGAGTGTTTGTTTAGATTCCCTACTTCAGATTGATATCAACCAAAGATGCACAAATAGCTTTTATAGATTCACACATGCTGATGGTTGTTACCTGTTTTTGGCATTGAATTGATGTCTAGAATGTTGTCAGCCTGTCTGTTGCATTTTTAGTGAAGAACTGTTCAAGTGATGTGAAAGCCCATCTAAATGTGCGTTTTCCATATGGTTTCAGGATTATGTGAGTGAAGCACCCATTCACAAAGCAGCACGGGCCGGTAACATGGAGTGCATTAATGTCTTGTTGATCCAAGGAGCCAAACCGGAGTAAGTCACTGTCTTACTGTTTTTTGACGTTTTAGTTATTTATTTTTAAATGCATTATTATGTTTAAATGTATTATTATGTGACTTTATGTAGTACTTTATTATGTGACATCACAGTGTGAAAGAGGATCTCCACAAATAAAAAAAGCTCTGCCATAGAGCCTTCATTTTGATTGACAATCTCATGAAACCAGGTGGAATAGAGCTAGAAAGCTTTGATACATAGTTTACATTCAGATCTGTTGTGGCTCAAAAAAGCCATTTTCCTTGGAAAATGTGTGTTAATTTAGTCCTGAAAAAGTCATTTGACTTTATGCCACAGTCTGAAGAATGTAAATGTAAATATTAATGCAATAATTATTTTGCATACAGTTGGTAATTCTGTCACCCCTGTAGTACAGGGACTATACTAATAATTGTAATACTTCTAATATAAAAACACATTTCAGTTCAAATAACAACTGCAAATTGTAGTGTACAACTACTTAAATTTAATTCATTCAGTTAAAGTGATACTCCATCCAAAAAAAATCTTCATATCGCTCCAAAGTTCCAGACTTCTGGTTCATCTTTGAAGCACAAATGAAGATATGGATATTAAAATATTAATATTCTTTTAGCATTTTTGTCCATCCATTGAAAGTTTTGGTTGCGTAGTCTTTGATGCATCAAAAAGACGTAATCCATATGAATGGAGAGGTTTAATGTAGGCTTTTATTCACTTATGAACAGATACAGATGTAGTAAATAAAGACTTTAATTTATGCTTTTATTCACATATAAACATTATTCTAAAGTAAAGAGGGTGAAAATTTAAATTTTTGGGTGAACTATCACTTTAAGGGGGCTTTTTCACAGTGGCAGTTTAGTTTGAAACAGGGCACGGTTCGCATGAAAAATCGCTAATGTGAAAACTGTCAGGCGAACCCGGTTGCGCACTGGGATACCGAACCTGAGACTACCTGAAGGAGGTGTTCGGAGTTTGGTTGCACTCGAACTGTGGCGCGGTTTTGTGTGAATATGAAAGCAACACGGACTCGGGTGCGCACTTTTTCAGGAAGTAAAGTAACCTGCGCATGCGTTTTAGCCGATTACAATGTATTTACTTCAATAAAACACATACAAATGATGATAGTGTTGCTGATGTACCTTGGATTCGAGCGAGAGTGAGCCTGCAGTGTATTTGCTTGTAGCAAGTGCAATCTGAGAGGCAAATGAATGGTAATCCACTAATTTAGTGGTGCAACGGATCATAAAACTCACGGATCGGATCATTTTTCGGATCAGCATATATATATTTATATATATATAAATTACCGAAAGCTTACTTTAAGTACTTCTATACTACAGCAAAAACTACTAGCTTAACTAAAAAAAGTCAGTAATGAAACAAGAACAATTACACAAATTACATGCATAGATGAATATAACACAGTTACAAATAAAGTCAGTGACAGTAGTATTCAGGTGCAGAAATGTAATAATTCAGTGTAAAATAACACAATAGTGCTCACACGTTAAATAAAGATGAATCTTTGTTAAAGCTGTGGTGTTATTTGATTAGCGGACAGAAGCCAGGTATTTATTGGCTGCTGTTTCTTTAAAGGTCCCATGACATGCTGCTTTTTGGATGCTTTTATATAGGCCTAAGTGGTCCCTAGTACTGTATCTGAAGTCTCTTTCCCGAAATTCAGCCTTGGTGCAGAATTTCAGCCACTACGAGCCAGTCCCACAATGAGCTTTCCTTAGGACGTGCCATTTCTGTGTCTGTAGCTTTAAATGCTAATGAGGAGGAGAGAGGCGGGGCAACTGCCATGCTTCGCTCGTTTGCAAGCCATGATGTCTCTCGAGGAAAAAAAAATATTGCGCTCGCCTCGCACGGTAGTAGCTCATTTTCTCATGGGCGGGCAAAGCAGAGAAAGGGGAGGTAACCTTTCCCCGTATGACGACATAAAGGGAAGATTCCAGATTGGGCCATCTGAGCTTTCATTTTCTCAAAGGCAATACCAAGGATACCCAGGGCTCGGTTTACACCTATCGCCATTTCTAGCCACTGGGGGACCATAGGCAGGCTAGGGGAACTCATATTAATGTTAAAAAACCTCATAAAGTGAAATTTTCATGCCATGGGACCTTTAAGACCAAATAGACCTAATACTGACACACATCCGGTTTCTTTCTCAGCTGTTTACTTTCACTTAAGACATAACTGACTGTTTTTACTAGAATACTTGCCAAAAGGGTTTTTTTAGCATAACTTTGTGTGTATGTGAAAGAGGAATCAATTCGGCGTTCACGCGGTGTCTCTCTCTCTGCGTGTGCACGCTTCACCAGGAACAATCGCACCCGGGCTCGAACCGCAGCAAACGTGCCCAGTGTAAAAGCCCCCTAAATGTTCTGCTCTGTGTTATTGGATGCAGCTACAGTCAGCAGTAGGCTAGCAGAGCTCTTTTTAGTGGAGTTTTTCTTCATCTAATAAATGTGTTTATCTAAACCTGTGTGAATGTTATGTGTTTAGTGGTTTCATTTTTGGTTAAGATGAAATTCAAACAAAACAAACGCACATTTCCTCATTTTTCCTTCAGCAGATCAGAGGTCTCTTACAAATCTTGGCATGGAATGTGAATTCCAATTTTGAAAATATAAATATGAGAAATAAAGCATCCCAGGGCTCAACATTAAGGATTTTTTTTTCTACTGGCCCGGTCGCCCTGTGGTTTAATCTTTTATTTACCTAGCCACAAAAAATAAAAGTTATTGTTTTCATTGTTTTTGACCCATGTAACCTTGTATTCTAACAAACAAGCTTATTATGACACTAACATTTACAAGTTTAATTTCACAATTTTAGATTCCAATTACAGTACCACAGCAAAAAGTACTAGCCTAACTAATATAAAGTTAAAACATAATTAAAGGCAAGTGAACACTGAATAATAAAACTGGAATGAATAAACAAATTAACACAAATAAATAGGGCTGGGTAATAAAATATTGATTTCTCTATTTTAATTGATTCTCATATTTATGAAACGATATCGATTCATAAATCCCAAGAATCGATTAGTCTCACCTGTCAGATAATGAACGGAACATTTTAGCGCGCCTCCCATCCAATAATTTGCAATAAGCTTTGATTTGTTACTTTTGAAATGAAACAAAGTCTCAGATTTCAAATTTTGTCCATTTTATTACAATATTCAAATATTAAATGCCATTTTGGCGCTGAGTGACAGATCGCTGTGAACTGATCGTCTCCTCTGCTTTAATAGCAGTTACAGCATGAAATAAACATGAATGAACATCCAAAGCTATGTTAAAAGAAAGAGTACAACATACCAAATCCATATCCTGTCTCATGTAATCGCTCAATCAGTGTTTCAAATGCGGAAAGACGACAATAGCTTGTAAACAATGTGTCACGTAGCATCACATTTACCATTCGGTGAATTTACATATTCGGTGGCCATGAACTCATTAGTCAACTAGAAAAATGAACTCTAGAGAGGAGCATTTTGCTATATATGCATCCTATAACATATTCATTATAATTGTTTTTTGCTGTTCTTCAATATTTAATTTGTTTGAATAAATCAGTCAAGTTTTTAAATGGTGACAACCACCATTTTTTATATTTTAGAAAACTAATTGGAGTAGAAATATAATTGTGTAATTTAAAGTTAAAGTTAGTATTATAACTTTAATATTACAAAAACTTTGAGTATATTTTAAGTGTTTGTATACAAATCAGCAAATTTCAACCTTCCATATTATTGACTCTCAGGTATATTTAACAGCATTAGTTGAGAGATTTTTTTCCTTGAGAAAATTTGCCATGTCCTGTACCTGATATGTATCCAAAATAATCAATATTGAATCGAATCGAATCGAATCGGAATAAAATCGAATCACAAGCTTGTGAAGGATAATCGAATCGAATTGTTAAATTTGTGTCAAAACCCAGCCCTACAAATAAATACAAAAGAACAAAAGTATAAACTGAATAAACAATGCTTTGTAATGCATTTTTTCAGGTAGGTCCAACAGTAGTATTCAGCTCCAGAAATTCAATAATCAAATGTAAAATATCATTGCATAGTCTAAACTTTATAAATGAAATATATATATATTAATCCTTGTTAAAGCTACAAAAGCTATTCAATCAAGATTTTCTTTTTGTCTTTTGTCTTGTTTAATTAACATTAATGACACAGACATCAGAAGGTTAGGCACAGATTCAGTATAATGATTTATTTTTCAACTGTTTGCTTTCACTTAAAGGGGTCATATGATGCTGCTAAAAAGAACATTATTTTGTGTATTTGGTGTAATGAAATGTGTTTATGCGGTTTAAGGTTAAAAAAACATTATTTTCCACATGCTGTACATTATTGTTTCTCCTCTATGCCCCGCCTTTCTGAAACGCGTTGATTTTTACAAAGCTCATCGGTCTGAAAAGCGAGGTGTGCTCTGATTGGCCAGCTATCCAGTGCGTTATGATTGGCCGAATACCTCAAGCGTGTGACGGAAATGTTACACCCCTTACCATATTGTGATGCCCTGTCCGGCCGGAGCGATGATTCAAAAACACGAAAACCCATTATAAATGAGAGGCATTCGTTGCATCCAGTGGGGACATAATTATGGATTATAATGACATATACTGTCTTTTTACGCGTTGCGTTGCGTTGCATCGCACCGCACTGCACCGCGTAAACATAAAACCATGTCTGCATTTGTCATCGGAGAAATGACAAACAACAAGCCCTACTCTACACTGCCCAAAAAACTCGCTTTAAATATAAAAAATATAAAATATAAAAACTCTTTAAATATAAAAAAACTTACTTACAGTGTCTTTGAGTAGAGTCATTGTAGTCTACTCTCCCAGGATCAGGAAACGGTCCTCCATAAAATGTGCTGCACACATCTGAATATTTGGGTTGGCGCCGGCGACAACAACAAAACTACAGCGAGCATAAAAGTTACGCCTTCTTTCTTTGCGTGAACATTTGGGCGGCGTTATGCAAATCTTCCCACATCGTGACGTAGTTAGAACGAGCCGTTTTAGGTAGGCTTGGCTGACTCTTAACTTTTATAAAGAATATCTCTTTGGATTTGAGACTTTAGTCTTTGCAACTTTACAGATCTTCTTTATGCACCAAGAGCTTGTAACACTCCAAAGAGAAAAGAAAAATTGAAATCGCATCATATGGCCCCTTTAAGATAACCAACTGTGTTCAAGAATACTCACTAAGATGGGTGTTTTGAGATAATTTTGTATGTATTTGTGTGTTCATGTGCTCTATGCTTTGGGTCTGTGTGCACAGAAAACAGTGCATGAGTTCAGCATTCAGTTTTCTTTCATGTCATCTTGTGCTTAAATGGTTTAAAATCGAAGTGCAAATGATAAACTTTAGTGACGACCCAGCAGTGACAAATCAATCACCTGTCCCCAGTGTCTTTCATGCTGGCCCAGGGCCATCGGGCAGTCCTTATTGTCGAGCCCTGCATCCATTAATTTCATTTTTTTCTTCTGTCAAATGAAATCACTCTTGTCTTGACTAGACAATATGTTGACATGCAAGATGCAGATCCTCCAATTTTCTGTGCTGGATTACTAGAGACCTCTTAGAAATGTAATTACATTTTCCTTTAAGTCAAGTAAGTGTATGAGAAATTTCTTGAAGTAAATACAAGTCTTTACTATTACAAAAATAAATAATTAATAGTAAAGACTTGTAATTACTTCAAGAAATGTCTCATATCGGATGCTTTTTTGGAGAATGCTGGTACCAAGTGCCAAGATGGGTGGATGGTTGAGTAATTGTGCATTTGTTTTAAGCAGTTTTGTAAGTAACCATATAAGCATGATACCTTGTGTTTGTGTGTGTTTAATGACATATATTGTTTATTAGATTGTCTTGAAGAAATGCCTCTTGGGTCATTCCATGTCAACTCAACGTGAGATCCCGTCTTAAAAAAAAAAAATGATATTGATATTTTTTTTTTCCTGGTAAAAGAAATACATAAATGAAAGCCAAAATATTTAATGTCATGGGAGAGGGGTCAAAATGACAATTTTCACATGAAATTTAGAGCCAAGTTAGAGGTGGGTAAAATATATATTTTATTCAAGCTGCAACAACTACATTTTATATACATTTAGTTATTCTTCAGGCATAAGAATCAGTTGTATGCAATGTGACCCACATTTGGATTTCGATTATTGAAAATGGGTAAAATTAAAAAATTTGGAAATGGAGCTGCATTGAGATCCCCATATCTATGGAATCGAGCCATATAGGGCCTTGAAAATGAAGATTTCAAAATAAATTTAAGAATCAGAATCTATTGAGATATCTTTAATACTTGAGTTACATGCACGCAAACTTTGGAAAAGGAAAGTTTTTGAACCAAAATCTAAAAGTATATTAAAATATCTTTAATACTTGCACTGTTATAGGCGTGCAAGTCGACAGATTTTATTAATAGACCTACCAGTACCAACAATGTTGTCATTTTTACCCCCTGTAATTTGGCTCCAAAATTGTCATTTTGACCGCGCTACAAAATAGTGGATTGCTGAGTAAATGTACATCCACGACATTTAATATTTTAGCTTTCATCATTATTTATGTTTGTCTTTATTCATGAAAATATTACCAAAATTAAACTTTGTGAAATTTAGTTGATTTGACATGAAACCGACCCTTCTGTTTCCAGATTAGCTGAAAACTGAAAGTTAATTGAGTCAAACTGAGTTAAATGAGTTAAGTCATACAATTTTTTATTTATTTTTTTAATCTGGTAATGCCACACCCAGACTGTTATACTCTTCATAGCCACATCAGTCAGTATAAACCAGCACATGGCGCAGCAAAGATCACCAACTTGCATTAACAATCTGGAAAACATTAGTAATAAACAGGAAAATATCTTTTTGTTATTAAAAGTTCTCTAATTTGTATCTTGTATAGATTGAAATCATTTTCTCAGACATGTTTGCAGTGATTGAAGTATCTCTAGAACAGACTGAGTGATATGATGATTTTCTTTTCCCAAATTTAGTTGGATCAGGGTCAGATATACCTGGCAAGTTGGTGTGAAAATGGTTTGGCACACGTTGGCAAGTTTTCTCATCATAAAAGCCAACCATAAAATTAAACTTTTAAAATGTAGTTTGTGGCAAAATTGAAGCATTGCTTTTTATAAGTACAGGTAATCACTGAAATTAACATGTCATGAACTTAATTGTAAAGCTGAGTTACAGATTATTTGTCTTAAGTGTTTTCTGAAAAACATAAAATTCTAACATCTAAAATCCTTAAAATATCTGTAAATATGTAGACACATTTGCTAATTCACCAAAAGCAGTTAATGATTTATCTGCTGATTTTTCTGTCAAATACAACATTGAGACTGTAACTGATTTCTTTGTTTGATTATATACTTTAAATGGCCCAGTTCCAGTTACCAGACTCTCAATAGAAACACTAAATGAGACCTATATTATGGAAATTGCCATTATAACAGTCAATAAGAGCATTACAGCAGTGCTTAATTTTGTAAGTGATGATTTAACACTGTTTCTTACTACAGAGTCGATGACGCGTTTCACCAAACAAAAGTTTTCAAGCTGTTATTTCAAAATGTGTTCTCGCTAGGGCTGTCAATGTATTAAACTGTAATTAGCAAAGAATAACTACATTTTCCCAAGTTGATACTAAAATTGTTTCATTCTGATCTGCTTGACTTATAAAGACCGGTTGGAATAGTCTAAACATTTTTCAAGAACGCTGTTGCCGGTTTCAGTACTAAAACATAGTTTAAGTATGAAATGTTTTTTAGCCAAGGATTTATCAGTAAACATTCTGAACACTGTTACTGCAACGTGTAATACCATTTTCAAAGTTCAGTAAGCCAGAAAGATTAACTGAATGCCTTAAAACTGAATAAAACAAATTAACTGATTACTTTCATCTTTGACAGCCTTAGTTTGTGTCCCATCTGACTTTAATATATAGGTCATGGGTTTTTAATTGTATGTGCCCATCTTTTTAATGAGCTCTTAACTATCAGAAAATGTAAGAGTTATCAGGAAGTGGAACTTATTTTTAGTCAGATCTGCACACAATCTGTCTTTAAGAAAGTTGGTCAGGGAATAGATCCCCAGAACACAGGATACTTTAAAGCAAGGATGTGTCAACACTTTATATAGATTAGATTCATAAATGTCTGCTTGTTTTTATGCATCTTAGATGTGATCATTTGTTTGAAATCATCTGTGACCTTTCTGATTAAAGTAGCATGTTTACAGAAAATAATATTGAAGATCCATTGTGAACCATTACAGAAAAGGAAAATCTCTACACATCTCAATGTTTTGCAGTGGTTGAATTTGAACATGATTTTCTCAAGTAAGCCCAGAAAAGGGGGGGAAGCATTCCAAAAACTGCTGCCACACGTTCTTCAGCGAACACCCTTACATTGAGTGTTCACACTATCGCTTCCTTCAGTATCTACACACTGGCAATCTGTCGAGGTATTTCTTGTGGTGATTGGTTTTGATTCTAGGAGAACAGTGATGATAGCATTTAGACCTGCATGCTTTGCCTAGTCAGCACTGTCTTGTTACTTATCCTGCAAGATTTGTTTTCTTATATGTCCTCAACTAACAATTGATAAGGGGAGGCTCAATAATAAATGGTGATCCTACAATTATCAACTTGACTATGAGTACACTTGCAAAAGTAGTAAGCTGTGTTAGGATTACAACGAAAATGATGTATTAAAACGTTAAATGCTTCCTAGGGCAAATAGTGTAAGAGACCTCTTCATTTTCAATGCCAGACAATTAATTGTAGCAATGTGTCTTTCCTGCTATAATACCATCTTTATTAAAAACTTAGTTCTATGTGCTGAGGGTTCAACCATTGGATTTAGCATATAGCCATGACATCATTTTGTGTTTGTTTGCAATTAAATGCATCTAGTTTATTTGTAATGTATTTTAAAGGCATAATTTGACAACTTTTGGAAAGCAGTGTTAAATTTGAACGTCTTCTAAATTTTGGATTAATGTAATCTTGACCTAAACATTTAGATCAGTGATTTAATGAATACTGATGATAGTAACATGTATTTTAAATGAACAAATATGCTTTTGAAAATCAGCTTTTGGAAATTAGTGAGATGAATGGTAACGGTTAAAAGCAAACCATAATGAACTGCTTTAGAAGTGACACAGATTTTATATAATTTATTCAAGTTATTTCCATTAGTGCTGTCATAATACCAACATTTTAGTACCATTACCAATGAAATTTCACAATTCTCTATCATTTCTTTTAATACTACAGCCAAAAACGAATTTGCTTTTTTACATTTATTTTTTTTAATTTAACTATTTAAATGTTTTATTCATTCTAATTAATAAATGAGCAAAACCACAAGTAGGAGTGTGATAATGCTCTATTTCAGCACAGCTGTTATTCAACTGCAGGCGCAAATGGCATAACAATGTAACCTGCACTGAAATCACCATCACTAACACACAGAAATACCAAATACTATTATTAATTGCTACTATTATTTATATAAAATATTACTTACTGATCTATAATATTTCATAACCAGTAATATATGGTATATGAGCACTGAACTGCCGTTGACGGCCTGGTGCTCACATCTCAGAAAACAGCGAAGTGCCTATTTGAAAATTCTTAAATAAATCTTTATATAAATAAACTGCATATTTGAAGATTAAACCTGCTCTTAAAGGGTTAGTTCACCCAAAAATTCTGTCATTAATTACTCACCCTCATGTCGTTCTAAACCCGTAAGAACTTAGATCATCTTCGGAACACAATTTAAGGTATTTTTGATGAATTTTGAGAGCTCTCTGACCCTCCCATAGACAAGCTACGAGAATACTTTTTGTATGCAAAGAAAACAAAAATGCTAATGCATACAACAGCGTATGCTATTCTGTGTCAGCTGCGTCACGCGGATACGTTGTTTTCGTTCAATTCAAAGCGTAAACGATGTGTAAAACGTATCCGTGTGACGCAGCTGACACAGAATAGCATACGCTGTTTGAGTTCAGTGGATATTCTCCAAAATGGCACCAGGGAGGAGACAAATTGTTGAATAAAGTCGTTATTTTTGTTTTCTTTGCGTACAAAAAGTATTCTCGTAGCTTCGTAAAATTACGGTTGAACCCCTGATGTCACATTGATTATTTTACCGATCTCCTTGCTAGGTTTCTGGACCTTATTGATAATTACATTGATGTCTATGAGAGGGTCAGAGAGCTGTTAGAATTCATCAAAAATATCTTAATTTGTGTTCCGAAGATGAACGAAGGTCTTACGGGTTTAGAACGACATGAGGGTGAGTAATTAATGACAGAATTTTCATTTTTGGGTGAACTAACCCTTTAAAACTACATTCTGTCACACAACAACTGTAGTATTTGTAAAATTATAGTGGGTTTGCACCTCCCATGATGCTTATTGGGACAAATGGTGTAAGCAGAGTGATACAAATGTGAAATGCTGATACTAGTATAATCTCACACGGCTGGAAAGACCTCTCAGCCAATCAGGTTACCAGAAGTAACTAGTTTAATTGTAAAGTAAATAATCCATTAAAACAATGCAGTGTGGCCTTTGAGGATTCATTTTATTAAGTAAACATTGCTTTAAAACAAGTAACACAATAAATATCAGACATGAATGCTCTTCAGAGAGAACATGCGCAAATATCTGCATGGAAGCATTTGAAAGAGGCTTTCTGTCAGCCTAGTGTACCAAGTTTGGTCCTGAAGTACCAGGGGTCTCATTTATAAACGTTGCATACGCACAAAATGGGCATAGAAATTGCGTACGCATTTTTCCAATCACATATCGGGATTTATAAAAAATAAACTTAAAATGTCGTAAGGACATTCTAGACCATGCGTACACACTCTTTTTTTCCTGGAGTGAGAAAAGTAATGAAGTAAACAACGATTTTAAACTCTGTTTTCATTTCGATATACACATTTACATATAATATTAAATATTCCACTCTCATTAATGGAGATAAGCACTGAAATTACATAAAGTCATTACACAGAAGTTAAACAAAAACATATTTATAGTGGATGCGCTTAATCACTTTTCCTGTGGCATGCTATGTTTTAATGACAGGGAGGAGAGCTATAGGTGCACAATAATTCATCTTTAAATTAAACTGCAGATCAAATATTATGAGAAAATATTTTTAGTGAGAACAATGATCAATGATGCGCACTTACTTCGATATTATGGCAGACACTCTGGATTCGGTGGTCGAACGGTCCATTGTCTGGTTTGAATAGGGCCAATTATAATAGCTTACTGTACAACCACAGCTGCATGGAGGTGTTGGTGCCGTGTGAAGGCATCTCCACAACATTATGAAAAATACCACTGTATTTGAAAGATACAGCTTGAAGAAAATGGTAATTTGCACATTTCCTTTTTAAAATATTTTGTCAGTGATGCGCCGACAATTCTATTTACACTGCAATAAATATAGGCCTATCTGTTTCCACTAAAAATAGCTAAAAGATGTTCACCTTATCAGCAAAACTGCATAAATTACTTTTGATTTGAATTGTTTAAAATAATTGAAATACTATTTGGCCACTGGAAAAGAATGAGATATTAGAGAACTATTTTAAACAGTTTTGTTTTTATGGATATTTTGATATATTTATTCTAAAACATAACAAGGATACTGGATGATTTTTAGCAATAAAAAATTATGTATGGCACGAATGGCATTTATAGTCCGTATCTCATATTCCCTTAATGTCTTGTACCTTTGATGGTGTTAAACATGGTGTAACCTGGATGGAATGTGCATGGAAATTATATGCATATGAGGTTATGCATAGTAAAACTAGGCATTGGAAGCTCTATATATGGTGATTTCGGGGAGGAGTCGGGGTGGAGGTGCACGTACGCACAATCTTCCCCTGACTGGGATTTATAAAGGAATTTTTTGTTCAGGTTCTGGCGTACACATGGTTTTATAAATCTGAACATTTTTGTGCGTATGCAAAATTTAGCTTTTGTGCCTACGTACACTTCTGAAATCTACGGAGAGTTTTATAAATGAGAGCCCAGTACTTTTTATATCTCTACTTAGGGCATAGAAATGGTTATTCTTAACTCTTTAACTACAGTGCAATGAGTTCCTTGACTTAAGAATTGTCTGGCATTGTCTGATGTTTTCATTTAATGTTTCCTAGAAGATTAAAATATTCCATAGTCAAAATAATTGGAAGCATTTAATATTTTATCTGATAGAAATGGGATGTTTAGGAAGGAATGAGTGAATGCAAGCCGATCATATAATTTTGTATTAAATTTTTTTGAAAAGCTGAACTTGTCTTACTTTATATTTTGAAGCATTGTCATGTATATTTTATATTTATTTTCACTTTTTTGTTGTTTTCCATGTAAAACCATTTTAAAAATACAAAGGGAGAGATAGATAGGTAAAACTGAATTCATAAATGAACCAACTACTGACCCAAATGTTATTTCTTCTCATTATATTGTGCAGACATTGCAAAAAGACAAAAGTGGTCAGACGTTTGTTAGATTTATCTGTCACCACTGATAAGTTACTACTAAATATATTGTAGAAACTTAATTTGCTGTAAAGTTGCTTTGCAACGATTTGTATCGTGAAAAGCGCTATACAAATAAACTTGAATTGAATTGAATTGAATTGAAATTTGGGGGTGGTTTCCAGATGTTAATTAAGGCCTTGTCTACACGAACACAGGTATTTTCAAAACCGCAGCTTTTTCTATGCGGTTTCGTCCACACACAAATGCAGTGTCAGGTCACTGAAACTGAACCTTTTTGAAAACTCCTGCCAGGGTGAAGATTTTCAGAAACTCCGGTTGCAGTGTTGTCGTGTAGCCAGTGAAACCGAAGATTTTGGCTTGTGACGTCGGAATGCACGCTGTTATCTCCTTTGACTGACATCAAATTGTGCACCACTATCTCCTTTGTTTACATGAGGCGAGTCTGTAATTGGCCAACATGGCTTTACGGTTAGGGTTATATCAGCACCTGTTGGTTTGGCATGCTCTTGGCAGCGCTTCATAGTAGGGATGCTCCGATCCGCCTTTTTCGCCTCCAATACCGATCCGATACCTAGGGTTCGGTATTGGCCGATACCGATACCGATCCGATACCAGTGAAGTTTTTTTTCCCCATTTAAATAAATGTAGAATTTATATATCTCTGTGTGTGGAACTGATAATCATTCTTTCACAATCTACTAGATACAGACTACTTCATTATAAAGAAAAATAAAATAAACAATAAATATGAAAAAATATAGGCCTATGTATATTTATAATCTATGACAAAAATGTATCATAAACTAGGTTAGTGGATAATTCGGCAGCAAAAGTTATTCTAGAAAAATCAGTGCACAATAATTTTAGAAATCCAAACATTTAGTGAAAAAAATATATTTTGTGGGGAACAAATAAAGGTGTTGCACTAAATATGGTAAAATGTTACACATTGCTATTTATATTATAAAATCCATTCATTAAAAATATTCATATATATGTTTAAGTATATACTATAAAATTAAAAAACATTTCTTTTGAATGTATAGCATATTTTTTAATAAGGCAACAACTATGATAGATACGATAGGACAAAACAAATACAGTGCAGCACGAACTGTTTTTATACAGTCTATGAGCACGAAGCGCTTACAATGTGCGCATCCGGTGTGCAGAATGATGCGCTTGAAGCCTGAAGCAACCTGGCGTCACAGCCTGCACACCGGATGTGCACATTGTAAGCGCTTCGTGTTAAAATCTGCAAAGCACAAAGGGAAGAGAAATTGATGCGTAGTGTATTATATCTGTGCAACAGTTATTGAGCCTTCTTTTAACAGTTTTAAATTTCAGTTACTGTGCACGTTAAAAACAATTTATAGTCTTTTCTACGCCCGAGTTTTGTTCTCACAGACACCCCATAGCAACATAAACAAAACAAAACAAAACAACATTAGACTCCGGCAAGAAGATAAAGTCCTTTTTGCAAAATCATAGACATGTATTTACAAATCAAGTATAATGGGAACACAGAATGATCTTGGAGAGAGCTTTACCGAATTGACTGCTGTAACCGAACGTGACCAGGGTTTAAAGGCTGAACAAATGACTGACAGCCACAGCGGAGAAAAGAGTTTGTGTGAACTTTCGGATCGGCGCATCCCTACTTCATAGCGTGTTTTTGCGGTTTCAAGTGGACGAGGTTTTTTATTTTTATTTTTTTTAAATGGAGGAAAAACTACCCGTGTACATGTGGACTAGGCCTAAAACATGTTCAGGATCAAAAAGGAATCCATAGGATCATAATTCTTAAGGCACTATTCAAAGGCTAGAATCTTTGAATCTGTATCTTTGAATATCAGTGTCACACAGACAGGGCATAATCTTGTGTCCATCTGACAAAATGGCAAACATTTGACATTAAAATATGTAGAATGTAATATGACTAATAATCTGGTCTGATCTTTTATCCATTTAGCATGTTGGTTCATGTCTGAATTCTCATTTAAGTGCACACACTGCATTTGGAGATATATATGCTCTGAATTCTTTTTTGTTTCTAATGAACTATGCTTTTCTGCTTTTAGCTACTTCTCGAAACAAAGATCAACTGCCTTGCCTTCAGTACTTTTAACATGACAGTTCTTCAATAAAAGCATTATGTTGGATAAATAGTATTAAATTGTGTCATTGTTTAATTTTGTTCACAAAAATGATTTGTAAGGGGAAAAAATGGTTCAGAGTACTATTTCCTATTGCAGTGTGTGAATAAGCAACTTTTGGGCCTTTCCTAAAACTAGCTAATAGAATAAAAGGGAAAGTCTTTGAAATTTAAAAACATTATAAACATTAGTATAACAGTGCTAATTAAATAATACCAGACCCGACTAATCTCTTTTGTTTTGTACCCACTGTGCAGCTTGAGGAATGCAAATGGTTTGACTGCAGCAGATCTGGCCCATGCTCAAGGCTTCCATGATTGTGCTCAGCTCCTCTCTAATGCTCACAACCAGCTAAATCAAATAAATGGATTTGCCCATAATGGGACCGACCATTCGCACATCCAGGGCCGCAGTCTTCTGAATGCGATAGCCAATAGAAAAAGATTTCTTGATTGCACAGAGCCAAACCACATGAAGAAAGCAAGAACTGCGAGTAAGTCAGTTTTGTAGTGCATTTAATCATTGTGTTTGTGCACAAAATCAACACAAAATCAAGGAAAAAATATTTTTCTGACTATATTGCATGCTTTGCATTCAGGCATGAATTTTTCAGTGAAGACAAACAGTGGGATTGAAGAGGAGCTTGAGAGTATGAATGTGGAATCAACTGCTGAAAACCAATCAGGTGGGACTGGACCTTCTCCACCAATGTCTATTGACCTTGAACATCATGAGGACAGTGTTCCTTTGAGGAACCCCTCTCCCACCCAAAAAATGTTGGAGCCCACATCTATGACTTCTGTTCCTGGCCTCTGGCTATGGACAAACTCTTATGCTTATTTATGAGGGCCAAGCCATCAACAAGTTTCCCCAGGTTTATCAACAAGCTGTCAATGCAAATTATTTGGCTAGTATATTTGTATTGGATTTTTTTCAGGCTGCTGAAATATCTGCAATCTAAAAGTAGTTGGGGTGAGATGTCCATTTTTTCAGAAGCTGACATTTATTTTCAAAGTATGCACACAATTGACTTAAATAACAGACTTTACCAGTACTTGCAAAGACACACCAGCTAACATAATACAGAAAATACATGTACAGAGTTACTAGTTTTCTTGGCTTTATTTCCATGAACTTTTGCCATATTATCTGTATATGGTAATTCTGAATCAGTTTTGTAAACATAGCTTATTGTTAGCTTAATATTGTACAGTAGGCTTGTATGTAATAGTTATATTTTCTGAATCTCCCAGCAATATATTTCACAATGAAAGCATCAACTGATTTTAGGATATTTCATTTCATGTCCTATTTACAAATGAATGAATGCATTGGTTAACATTTTACTAAGTAATTATGCTTCCATCCTCTTTATATTAACTATTTTAAAGATATTTAAATATTTCACGTGTAATCTGCTTGTTTATTTAAAACACTGAAGCATCTTTTAGGTTATTTGATGGCGTTTATGGTTTCTCTGAGTAAAAAAACTTTTGCAGATAGGTGTTCAAACCCTCACTTGTGACCATTTGGAAGAGTACAGTGTGTGTGTGTTGACTTGTAATAATAGTTGATCAAAAACAAGATGACATATTGTACACTTGAAATATGAGCAACAAAGTGCTCATATGGAAAATGAAATGCAGTTTATTGATCTACAAGAATGTAATGGGTTCAAATGTTTTGTTTCTCTGGTCTGGCTCAAGTTCATGTGTAATCAAGACCATTTGCTCATCACTTTCTGACGCATGTCTTGTTTTGAATGACAGATGAAGCCATAGCCACAGGTTTGAGGAATGGTCATGGGCAGCAGAACAGTTTCACTGTCAACAGCTTGGCCACAAATGGGCAGTGCTATCAGTCCCAATTCAATGGGGTCGAGACCATTCCAGCTGAGTCAAGAATGGACATGTGTGGCTCACTGCACCTCAATGGTAGCCCAAGCAGCTGTTTATCTCACCGGCCTGCATGGGGTGCGTTCCTGCCTGACTCCGGTGAACATTTGCACTATGGACACTACCATGGCTTTGGAGATACGGCAGAGGACCTGGCAGATGCTAGCAGCTGTCGGGAGCACAGCACGATCGTGAAGGTAGAGCAGCACTACGACCAAGAGGTTCTCAGTGCCGTGCAGCTGTTCCATGGATCATAAAGTGAAAATGATATCTGTCCATTTGATTACAAGTGGTCACATTGATGGCAGCACTATCCGCCTTAAACTGAGGGGTTATCTTGCACCTTAACGCAGGCTGTTTTGTTTTTGGATTTTCTTTTTGATAAAGGGGAGTCTTTCTACCAAAGGGGAGAACTTACTTCTAATTACTTTATTTTATTATATGTATGTGTTTGAACTCAGCCTAGATATCTGGATGCATTTCTTTTTTTCCCTTTAATGCAATGTTAGAATGTTAAGTTGTACAAGAAGTTGATTTTTATCTGGATTGAGTTTGTATTTTTGTGCCAATGAATACTAGCTTTTTGAAAAAGACTTTGTATATGATTGTTTTTTTTTTGTTCCTGAGAAGCAAAGCTGACATGCTGACTGTAAAACAGTGTTTTTTAAAAAAAAAAAGAAAGCTTAAGATGTATAACATTCCTTCATCTTTGTACCGTGTTCTAATAAAAAATAAAAAAATAAAACTCAAGAAGCTCCATTATATATATATATATATATATATACACACACACACACATGCAGTGTTGGGCATTAACGCATTACTTATAACACGTTACTGTAATTTAATTATTTTTTTAGTAACGCGTTATAATTTTCAAAAAAGTAATTAGAGTATAGTTACAAGCCGAGGTCTCTATACGTTACTGCCGCGTTACATTGCTGACAGAATGCAGTGTTTTATAATCTAGAGATTGTAAAAAGGATGTAGCTATATATATATATATAGGCAAGATATCCGCATATATTTTCAAAGGTACTTTGTTTTGAAATACATCATGCAATGTCTGAAAGAAAGACAGGTCGTGGTACATAAAAGATGAAATTTGATTAGCAACCTGTTCTCATGGGAAGCTGATACGCCCACCTCGGGTTCCTGTCTCGCGTGTTCGGACACACGGGTGTCACCTGTCTTCTGCGTCGACCTTTACTGCAAGGCCTACAACGTCATTAGCGCTCCGCCTGTAACACATGGATCTTCGATTTAATACCTCGAAAAGGGAGTGGAGGCAGCATTTTTGCACTCTTGCACTCTCAGACTTGCATTCTCAGGCTTGCACTCTCAGACACTTGCACTTCCGCTAGCGACGTC
>NW_015552694.1:570952-592991 GCF_001515605.1 Sinocyclocheilus anshuiensis
GATTCAAACAAAAAGTAATCAATAAATAGAACAAAATAAAAACAAATAAAAGACTGCAAGTGACGTAGCTAGCGGAAGTGCAAGTGTCTGAGAGTGCAAGCCTGAGAATGCACGTCTGAGAGTGCAAGCGCCAGCTGCAGCCAGACCCTTCTCCATTTTTAACCCATGTAACTGGTCTGGTATACTGAATACAACCGCATACATTTGTTAAATGTAATCACACATATTATATCTGTAGATCATTTAAATGGTACGAGTTATTTTTGAATGGCAATCTACATTATTAAAGAAATTTCATATATGGTTAATAATGGTCCACCCCCCACACATATGACAGTGGTATCGTCTGTATTCCGTGTTGAAATCCTCCAAGCTGAGCCGAAAGCAAATTCGAGTCGAGGACCTTTTGAGAGAAGCAGAAGTGCACATATTATTGTACATTTTACAACAGAAAATTTATATCTAACACTTGTACAGTTTTAGCAATGTCTACTCCAGCAAGAAGGCGACTCATGCGGGATTTTAAAAGGTGAATCAAGAAAACTAAATATGAGGAGCTGTTGTTTACCAAACCCGGATGTACCTTACAAAGACCGGAGAATGAGAAGAAACATTTAGAAAGTTATTTGTTTTGTCTTTATTTAGACCTAAACTTCCTAAATCTAATCTGGCTCCCTTATTTGTTTTGACGCAAACACAACAGACTTCAGGAGGATCCTCCAGCTGGAGTTAGCGGTGCTCCGTCAGAAAACAATATCATGGTATGGAATGCAGTGATATTTGGGTAAGTACTTCTTGTGAACAGGGTTGTGATGTGGACTAAACCAAGTTTAGCATTTTACCAGGTTCGCGTTTCTTTATTCTGAAACCCGAGCATTTTGTCAACACTTCAGATGGCATAAAAAAACCCGTCCTTTGGTACTTGTCTTGACTAGTCTGCCTGTGTGTTTTCAAGCACTGAAACTAAAAACAAAAGATGACATGGTGGCATTATTGGTTATCCAAATGTGACCACTTTTCATTCTTGCTTTCACAGGCCAGAAGGAACTCCCTTTGAAGATGGTAAATATAAACATTACTTCTTGAAGTCCATAAGTTCTAGTAATTCAAGACATGTATTTTGAATTCATGCTTTAAGCCTGTTTTTGTTATAGGTACATTCAAATTGACTGTAGAATTCACAGAAGAATACCCAAACAAACCACCCACAGTCAGATTCATCTCAAAAATGTTTCATCCTAATGGTAAGATTTAGATTTTTGTTTGTCATCATTTGTCATTCAGAATCATTAATATGACAGTTTAAAATATGTCGTCTTGACATGACGTAAGGGAATGGCTCACCCCAAAATGAATATTTGCTGAAAATGTACTCATCCTCAGGAGATAGCCAGTTCTTAGATGAGTTTGTTTCTTCATGGGAACAGATTTGGAGAAATTTAGAATTACATCACTTACTTAACCAATGGATCCTCTTCTGTGAATGGGTGCCGTCAGAATGAGAGTCCAAACAACTGATAAAAATCCCACAATAATCCACAAGTAATGCACACAACTTCAGTCCATAAATTAATTTCTTTAGCAGTGAAAAGCTGTGTTTGTAAGAAACAAATCCATCATAAACAGGGCTTAAAGTTCTCCGGCACCGTGCCGAATCTCCAGCATGTGGTGTTTAGCTGCGGGAAAATAAGATAGTCCTCCTACATTTAAAAACACTTGTTGATATCATGTTCGAGCTAATTAGTTTGCCTACCAATGTATGAGTGTTCCACAGCTTTCACTCTCAACCAAACTTAACATTACTAGCCAATCAGACATTTTTGGTCCTATAAACATACCCACAGTCAGATTCATCTCAAAAATGTTTCATCCTAATGGTAAGATTTAGATTTTTGTTTGTCATCATTTGTCATTCAGAATCATTAATATGACAGTTTAAAATATGTCGTCTTGACATGACGTAAGGGAATGGCTCACCCCAAAATGAATATTTGCTGAAAATGTACTCATCCTCAGGAGATAGCCAGTTCTTAGATGAGTTTGTTTCTTCATGGGAACAGATTTGGAGAAATTTAGAATTACATCACTTACTTAACCAATGGATCCTCTTCTGTGAATGGGTGCCGTCAGAATGAGAGTCCAAACAACTGATAAAAATCCCACAATAATCCACAAGTAATGCACACAACTTCAGTCCATAAATTAATTTCTTTAGCAGTGAAAAGCTGTGTTTGTAAGAAACAAATCCATCATAAACAGGGCTTAAAGTTCTCCGGCACCGTGCCGAATCTCCAGCATGTGGTGTTTAGCTGCGGGAAAATAAGATAGTCCTCCTACATTTAAAAACACTTGTTGATATCATGTTCGAGTTAATTAGTTTGCCTACCAATGTATGAGTGTTCCACAGCTTTCACTCTCAACCAAACTTAACATTACTAGCCAATCAGACATTTTTGGTCCTATAAACATGAGACACACATAATAGTATCCAACTGCAAAGTCGCAGCTGATGAGCGTGACACATTCTGAAAAAGCTGCGAGGCCCAAATCTGTTCCTATTAAGAAACAAAATTAATTTAACAAAAGTATATTAAGCAAATTTTCATTTTTGGGTGAACTATTCCCTTAACCCCTTTCTCTTTCAATGATACTTCAGTATATGCAGATGGAAGCATATGTCTTGACATCCTACAAAACCGGTGGAGTCCAACTTATGACGTGTCATCAATTCTCACCTCAATCCAGGTAAAATATTGCTTTTTACTATTATAAGTATAAATGTAAATCAGAACACCGCTTGATCAGCTTGTTTTCCTGTTGGTTTTCCCCCAGTCTTTGCTTGATGAACCAAACCCTAACAGTCCAGCTAACAGCCAAGCAGCTCAACTTTACCAGGAAAACAAACGGGAGTATGAGAAGCGTGTGTCCGCTATTGTTGAGCAGAGCTGGAGGGACAGCTGACCTTACACTGCAGAGCACAGAACTTTGTGTTATTTATAGTTTAGTTGAGTGAATTGTGAGGACGCCCCTCACAATACCGTTCTAATGCACTTTAATCTAAATCCGTCCCTTTTCCCTTTGGAGAACTTGTGCTCAGCCAATATCACCTGGTCATTTTCTGTTCAAAAAGTGACATACATGGTGTCAGCCCAGAAACCTGGACTATATGATATATCCAAGGGCCTTTTTTTTTTTTCTCAAGAAGAACCAAACTGAATGGACACGGTGCTGACCTGCCATCCTTGAACTGTCCATGCCCCAATCGGAACTGATGAGCCTGTTATGCTTTTTTTGTGTGTGCTGTTACATGCCTGAAAGTGTGTGGTTTTTTTCTATTCCATGTGTTATTGATTGCCTCGTGTACTATATTATAATAATACACTTTAAATTTCATGTACAGGATCTGTGTATGATTAGTCTATTGACTTTTTGTTTTAATATGGTCAGAAAAAAAAAACAGTTTATCAAGAATGTTAGTTGTAACCATAGAAGAAAAAAACACTTGTTAAAGCTGCAGTCGCAACTTTTTTTAGTTAAAAATGATCCAAAATAAATTTTTGAGCAAGTACATAACCAGCCAGTGTTCAAAACTATCTCCTTACCTTAGCCCGATTCACAACGGTAAGCTTGTAACAGTGTGTTCTACTTGGGTGGTACTGGTAGGTTTCTGCGGGAAATACGAGCTTGCGCCTTCGTCTTTGCATCATTACATCACGTCTGTATACATAAAGAAGGAGTCCTGCCTAGGCTTTATCGCATGTGAGGGTGCTGCAGGTGGCAGGTCATTTATAGTCTTTTTCTCACAGCAGCTGGAATAATTGAATTTATAATTTTGATGGTGGATTGTAATCCAAAAGGTCCAAACGATTTCTTTATATGAAATTAGAATGGTATGACAATCAGAGATTAGACTGTACAGAAACTGAAATCTACAGGTAGCTAATACACACTAAATACACATAGTAACGCAATGCTGATGTTGTTAACATTAACAATTTGAGAACAAAGCATAACAATAATAATAATTTGCACGGTTTGATGTGATTTGAGCTAACTTTACGATCGTTAGACTTGATCACCATTGGTAATGCAATTTATTGTAATGCTTTTTTTTTCTCAGTTGGTCAGAACAAAAGTGGCAGACGTGTTACTTGTTCAGATAACATTTTCTGGTGAAAATTCTTATTTGGGTCATACTTCCATCTGTAATTCTGATGTACAGTATCCACACCGATGCGGTGACTGACAGCCACACATACACCTCAAACATTCGATTCATCAGTGCTGAAGAACCGTGCCGATGCACAACCCACGTAAAGATGATAATTCCGCAAATAACTGCAATTGCAGGTTTCAAACAGAGATGGTGACAAAGAGGCAAAACTTACAGACTGCATCTTTAAATGTCTAAAGAGCAGTACATTTTTCAAACATTTATTTTAAGATTTTTATAAGATACATTCATACACTAGCTACATGCTACACGAGCTTGACAATGAAAGCTCATTCACATAATACAATATACCACACAAGACTAAAGGTTCATTTAATGTTTCATATGAAATATCCATTTAAATTAAATGCTCTTTAAACAAAACAATCATAAAAAAAATTATGCCTCAGAGAGCTGCTGAGTTCAAGCCCTTAGATGGTACTTCCTAAGTGAATCGAGTCTCCAGATGAAACAGAAAACAAAGCATAAATCCATATGATCAGTTGACTGAGGTCAGCTAACATGGGCTACCTGTTAAATGCCCTCTCCATTTTTGCTTTTTCCAAAGCTTTGTCCATGGTTTTCTCTGTGTCCCCTTATAGAGTTTGGACAATACCACTTCCCTTTGGGTTTGTAATTAAGCCCAACACATGAGAAATGGAACCATTCAATTGGACATTCACCATTATCACAACCAATCATTTCCCCAAATGACACCTGCTCACAAAGGCAGTAAGTAGTCTCATTCGGATCAATAGGTAGATCTGTAGGTGAAGGCTCTCTGTCAGCTTTGGCTTTGGACCTCTTCTTTATCTTTGAGGTTTTATTCCTCTTCTCCCTGACAATGCCGCTGGTTCCTTCATCATGGTGAACTGTAGAGACATTCTCCCGAGTGTCAATATGATTGTTTTTCTGACATCTGGAGCGCATGTTGGCTCCAGAAAGCCTTTCTATGGAACCAAGGGATGCTTCTCTTCTTTTCTCCGCTTCCCTTTTCTTGCTTGGAATAACAGAAGATATGGTAGTAGCTGTCATGCTTTCTTGGGGTTCATGTCGGGTTTCTAGAAGCTCAGCAAGACTGTCTACTTGCCGGCTACGATTCTCCAACATCTCCACCATCTGACTAGCAAGTTGGATCTTCTCATCACCCAGCTCCTGACTTCGGATAAGGACTCTTTGGATACAATGCAGCAAGCACATTTGCTGAATGGGGTCCTCTTCCTGGCAGTGTTTCTCATAGGCCTCATCTAACTCTTTGAGCAGTTCTGAAATTAGACCAAAAAAAATTATTGTGAATATAATTTAATATTCTGACTTATATTTACTATTTTGCAGGTGTGGTCACATTAGCAAGATTTCACAGGCAAAAAAAAGGTCCACTGCCTATTGTCAATAAAGTAGTTATGTATTAAGCACAGCTCATACATAAGTTACTTTCAATTCAAGCAAGTTTTCTGTTGGTCAAAGCAGTGAATTAGATTAGATTCCAACTGAAATGACTGGATTTCGTCTGCAAAAATGTGTCAAACTTAAGAGGTTTCTATCCCTCCAAAACTTAGAAGATTCAAAAACATTATAAAAAGCGTCGTAATGGAATCGATGTGAATAAAAGCATAAATTAAATCTGTTCATCATTTAAAGCAATCATATATCTCTTCAAAAGATTTGGATTGTGGTAGGTTATTTAGTCAATTCAAGAATAAACCAGTGAGGACCAATGATATTTTATAGGTACAGGTCTGACGAACAGTCAAGTGAATAGGAAACCATTTAAATTTATATATGATCGGGATTAGGGTCTACAGTAGAATATAATGTGTATGGATGGGAACACTATACCTAATCTGGAGCATGAGGAGCAAAGTGCGAGTGCTAGAAGATCTGAACACGCAGATCTGTAGATTGGGACGTAGTATAGCCTTTAGTTTATATCACATCCAAAGCCGCTGAAAAAGATCACATCCATACAGATGTTAGGAGCCAGACAATCACCCGTGTAAGAAGTACAGTTCGCTGCTCAGTACGGTAGGTGCCGACAGTGCTCCTAAAGAGTAGGTCGCCATCAAACAAGTAGAAATAGAACTCACTGCAAATTGCAAAACAGCTGAGAGAGATCTGTCAATGTAACAGTTTACCAGTAGTGGAGTGACAAGCTGAACATTCAATGTGATGGCACTGAAAAGAAACGTGTAGGCACATCGAGGACATTAGCCTATGAACAATAACCTACACACGTCATCAATCCAAATCGGAAACCACGCTAAAATGTGTAGAGATATTGATCGTCAAGGTTATGCGTCATCTTTTTTACTATTATAACCACCAAATGTAGTAAGATGAAAATGAGGCTTCCTTTAGCATTGATTACAAATGTAAGACTGCTTAGTTCTGGCTTTAGAATCGGGCATTGGATTCATAATGGTGTTACAAAAACATCATTGCTGTCCAGTTGTAATATATGCAGCAGGCGGAGAGAAAGTGGATAAAACCAGTGGGGTTTGACACCGGTGTGAAGACTTACAACAGCCTGACCAAGCAGAAAGAACCTCTGGTTTTGGCACAAGAAAGAATTGCTACCTGGTAAGGCACATAGTGGTCCATAACGTCAGTTGAGATTTTCTTACATGTAAAGTTAGATTAGAAGTTTCTTTCTATTACACGTTATTCTGTCACTTCCAGGTATAGCTGTGGACCCACTGTTTATGATCATGCCCATCTCGGTCATGCGTGGTAAATTTCTCTGCTTGATAACTAGGTGCAGAATGTTGAAAGAAGCAAAGTTTGTTGTAGTGTTATTTTAGTATTATTGAGAGAATTGAGTTTAATTTATATTTTCCATTTTAATTTTAGGTGGTAGGTTTAGTCATTTTGTTGTAGTAACTGTGGTTACATGTAATCTGGATTGTGTAATCAGATACCAAAAATTAAGATTATACCTGTAATTAAATTATATTACATTTTTACTTTATTCATCCCATTTTTTTCTTCCTTGCATGCAGCTCATATGTCAGATTTGACATTCTGCAAAGGATCTTATCCAGACTTTTTGAAATTAATGTCATCCACGTCATGGTCATCACTGACACTGATGATAAAATAATACAAAGAAGCCTTGAGGTAAGTGTCAACTGAAAATACATGGTTTCACTTCTGTTTCAGTAAATACAAGATTATTCATGTTTGTGAAAGGATGTAAATATTTAGCAATTTTAAGACATGTGTAAAGTTTTTATTTTATATCTTTTGCAGCAGAACATCTCACCCACTGTCCTAGCAAGAATGCATGAGGAAGAGTTTAAGAGGGACATGCAAGCACTGCGGGTAAATCACCACTTTTTGTTGTTGTATTTATCTTGTCTAAAATATTTAAACATATTTTACTGATCTTTGTTCATTTGTCCAGGTTCTTCCTCCAGCTGTATACATGAGGGTGACAGACAACATACCCCAGATTGTAGCTTTTATAGAGCATATTATCGGAAATGGACATGGCTATGTCACAAGTCAAGGTGCCTCTCTCTATTTTGTTGACAGTTAAAGGTCAAAGGTCAAGTCTTTCTTGTGTAGTGTTTTTTTTTCTCCTAATAGTGAATAATAGATGGAACTGAACATCGTATTATTTGTTGATCCAGGGAATGTCTACTTCGACACTCAGTCAATTGGTAACCGCTATGGCAAGCTTGTGAACCTTGGAGGAATTGTTGGGGAGCTTGGTTTAAATAAAACCAATTATATATATATATATAATTTATTTATTTTTTTATTTTTTGGAGGTCTTCATCATCAATAACAGTAAATGTGGATAGTTTCCTCAGTCTTTAAGCACACGTTTTGCCACTGCACATTTATGATTAAAAAAAATGTTATAGGGCTAACTTGAATAATTAACTAAAATCATATTACTGTTAATATGTGCCATGTCTGTAGATAAAAGAAGTCCATTTTTCATAATTAAAATGTATTAGAAACTAACCTAACTAATGTTGAGTAATTCACAGTTTCTTGTATTTTAGGGGCTCAGGATAAAAGAGATCCAAGGGATTTTGCTCTGTGGAAAGCATCCAAACCACATGAACCTCATTGGGAATCACCTTGGGGACAAGGAAGACCTGGGTGGCACATTGAATGTTCTACGATTGCTAGGTATTTGCTCTGTTCAACCAAATATCACTGTATGTTGGTATTTGTTTTGCATTGCTTTGATGTTGTGTCTGATTTTGAATGGATGTCAATGGTACATTTACTATATTTAATGGTGTATACTTAGTTTAAGGCAGTAGCTTGAAGAAATGTATCCACTGTTCATACAGAATCACAACATAATGGAGGTTTGCCCCATTATAAGTTCAGTCAATTTTCAGTAGGTCTTTAAGCCCTGTTTGGACAGTAATTATTTATCATGTGGATGTACAGTGGTGTGAAAAAGTGTTGGCCCCCTTCCTGATTTCTTATTTTTTTGCATGTTTGTCACACTTTAATGTTTCAGATCATCAAACAAATTTAAATATTAGTAAAAGATAACACAAGTGAACACAACATGCAGTAATCAGGAAGGGGGCCAACACTTTTTCACACCACTGTATAGGTAATTTCAACATTAGTCAGTGATTTTACTGCTGTCCAAATCCAGAATGTCTGTTTTTTTTATTCTGCCTAAATTCTGCGAGACCTATAGTCTATTTTTTTGACACCAAAGTTGGTGTGGTCATTTATTGCTGTGTAATCGCTGAATACATCTCTTAATCCAAAAGTGGTTTTGTAAAGTCTTTTTGACCGCTGCCATGCCCTTTACAATAACTGTTGTACTTTCTGGTGCATGCATTATCAATATGGAGACTTTTATTTCTGAAATGTTGAAAGCTGTTTTTAAGAATTATTGATGTATTCACATATCCACGTAAATTCATGTGAACTTTTGAAACGAGCCTTTGTGACAGCAGGTGTGTAATCAGGTTTTTTTTTTTTTATATTATTTATATAAATTAGGGCTTGCATAACTGATTATTTTACTAGTTGACCAAATAGTTTGCCTTATGTAAAGAAAAGTTTTTTTTTCCTGCTAATTTTCACATTTTTAATGTAACACATCATTTTGAGAGACAAAAGAAAACCATTTAAACCAACAATTTTCCTATTTTTAAATTGGATATTGAAATGAATAAATAATAAACAAATAGGATTATTTTCATATAATTAAAGTTGTCATCGTGTTGAGAGTGACTGACCACGTGAGATGTACGTTTCCAGGTTCGTAGGATCACAGACAGAACTCCGTCCTCCACCATGAATAAATAGTTATCTGAATGCTTGAGTTTTATAAACGAGGAGCCATGCAAAAATATATTTACAGATGTAGGTATAAAAAAAGTGTGAAGCTCTATTTGTATGGTTGAGGAATGGATAGCAGATGTAGCAGTATTGCCCATTAAAGGCGACAGACATGTACATGTTTCATACCACATTTGAATGTATTATAAAATCTTACCCCACCAAAAAATATGGAACAGAATCATATTATGCAATGGCAACATCCATAAACACTTGTTTGCTCTTATCTGCAGTTCAGTGTTTGGAAGCCAGTTGGACATCCACTCTGGAGGAATTGACCTTGCCTTCCCACATCATGAGAATGAGATTGCCCAGTCTGAGGCGTATCATCAGTGTGAACAATGGGGAAACTACTTCCTGCACTCCGGTAATGCCCTTAGTCTTCTGGTTTAAGTAGTATATTGGTAGTAATATTTTAGGGCACATATTGTAACATAGGATCTGTGAAAATTTAGTTTTATTGATGCAAGGTCTTGGAAGAAAATTTAATAAAAACTTTATTTTTTCAAGGGCACCTTCATTTGAAAGGAAGTGTAGAGAAGATGTCAAAATCCGTGAAGAATTATGTAACTATAAAGGTAACAAGTTATATTGATATATAAGTGTAAAATTATGTTATATTATTAATACATAATCATGTTTTTTAAATCTAGCTCTCTTAATAATCTAGGATTTTCTGGAATCTTACACTGCTAATGAGTTTCGACTTTTTTGCCTTCTGACCAGATACAGATCAGGTATGTGTTACATGCTGAAAAGGACTCCTGAAAGTAATACTCCTGCAGTTTTGCATAAAATAAGGGCAGATATTTCACATTCACTGTGGGGTCTTTTAAACATTCCAGCAATCGACTATAGTGATGCTAGCATGAATAAAGCCCGATCTACTCTGTCCACCATCTCTGCCTTCTGCCACAATGCACAGGCCTACATGCAGGGCCACTTACTGTGCCAGCCTATAGAGGAGGGAATTCTCTGGGAGAGGTAAAGACAGATCACATTCAGGGTCTAATATATGTTTTCAACAGCAGAATGACATGAATAAGGTAGCGTGCAGAGACTGATAAATGAGCTGTGTGTCATGCAAAGAAGTATGTATCAGTATGTTTGCAAGAGTTATTCACAGCTATAGTGAGAATAGAAAAGGGGCTTGACTCTATGAACAGAACAATTATAGAATCCCACCTTGGAGCGTAACCTAGAAGAGCTGATGATGAAAATGCCTTTGTCTCCATCTCCTTTTCGTCTCCGCTGTCTTTGTTTGGTCAAGGTTGTCTGCTACACAGTCCAGTGTTCGGAAAGCACTCGCTGATGATTTTGACACCCCAAAAGCTGTCTATGCCATTATGAGCCTCATTCACCATGGCAACTGTCAGCTTCAGCCTGCTACTAAGGTAACATCATAGGGTAGGTCACTGAGGCCTCACATTCTTGTCATTATACAAAATTGTACATCTTAAATTGTACATCTTTAAATAGATATTTTATGTTTAAATTTATATTTATTAGTCATAGATTTAAAAAAAAGTATTTTTGTGTTTGAAGGTTGATGGGCCGAGGTGTCCTGCTGTATTTGGAGCCATGCTGTCCTATGTCAGGGAAATCTTGGGTGTTTTTGGAGTTGATCTATTGGACAGAAAGGTGAGAGATCAAACATTTAAACTAATGTATGTATTTTAATGTTAAAATACTTCACCTAATCCTAGTGTAATTTAATGTTCAGTAATGCACAGAGGCAGTGGTGCGCGAGGGAAATATTCCTGAAACCCATTTTGAAATGGTCATTATTAGCATTTCCACTCTGTGGCACAGGAATTTCACAAAGCAGCTTTAAGGATGGATGAATAGATTGAAGGAAGGAAATAAATTAAACCATTTATATTCAAATACATATAAATTAAAATCTCTTTATTTTATAAAATATCTAATTTATGTTCGGATTAAGTAATATAAGACATAGGGCTACTCCTTTCCTTCTGAACAACATCAGTGAATTTTGGAACTGCCATTATACAAACTCTCACGTGTTGATTGAAATCTGTAATATATCCTTATATATTTGACTACTTACATGACCATGCAGAGCAATCGTCGGACTCCTGTGAGTTGCCTGTGAGCACTAACCATCTTTAACAGTTGGCAATAGATATTGTTGATTGCAATCTACTTTGGCGTTCAATAATACTTTCTGTAATGTTCTGATATAGGAAATACTTCAGGGTCAGAAATTAATGGGCACTTGGGGCACCAAGAATGGCACCAAGATTTAATATGTTATCATTTCTATATTCTCTTATAATTTTTGCCCATACATTGAAAGTGTATGCAACCAAAATGTTCTTTAAAAAATACATAAGTCATAAAAGTAATGGAATCGAGTCAAGGCTTATGGAGTGACACAATCACTTTATATGTTGAACAGATTTAAAGGGGACATAACACACAGTTTCTGACAATCTCATGTTAATCTTGAGTACCTATAGAGTAGTATTGCATCCTTCATATCTCCGAAGAGTCTTTAGTTTGATCAGATTTATAAAAGAATGATATAGCTTTAAGCTTTTCTGCCATGGGCAGAGCTAAAGAGTCACAAGCACGCAAAGCTTTTGCGTAGTGATCTGATCGTCTGCAAGCTGTGACATTTATGTCATAATGTTTTATGATGGATGCAGTTTTTTAGGCTTTAAAAACAGGGGCACCCTGTGCCTTTATACAGCTCGGAAGAGCCAGGACAATTTTAAATATAACTGCGATTGTGTTCGTCTGAAAGAGGAATGTCAGATACACCTAGGATGCCCTGAGGTTGAGTAAATCATTGGCTAATTTTCATTTTTGGGTGAACTATCCCTTTAACAGCAATATGGATTTTGTGATTAATGGAGACACAAGTTGTTCAGAACACTACTTGATTACATACGAGGATGACGAATGTTTAGGAGTATGTCAAGGACAATCATGACGTCACAATTCTCTGATTTGAAATCTGGGTGTTTCAGAAGGGTAGAAAAAATAATTCATATTTTAAACCGGGGAGATAGTTTTGAGTTTTGAAATTTGCCGTTTTTATTGTATAGTAACCTGTTGTATTGGTAAATATCAAGAACAAAATGACCAAAAAATGTTCTTCCTTGTAGGCATTGCCATCCTTTTTCTTCATAAAATTAAATAACTGCAACATTTTAAATCCTTTTTTTACTCTGTGTTCCTTAGGAAGTCCATGATTCCTCTGGAGTTTTAAATAATGTGGTGGAGGAGTTGGTGCACTTTCGAAGTAAGGTTCATAAATTTGCTCTTTCTGTGGAAGATCAAGCTTCACAAAATCCCCAGACTGGCTCTGAAATTCAGAAAAGGCATCCACAGCGAGACAGAGTGCCCTTGCTGAAGGCCTGTGATGCCTTAAGGAATAATCTAGCACCCCTTGGAGTCCACATTAAGGTAAGATTTCTTCCTATTAGACTAAGTGCAGCAGAGCGTTTAAAGGAAAATTCATGGTTATTATTTAAGCATGGTACACTGTAAAAAGTTTTTATTTTCAAAAACTCAAAAGGCATAATTAAGAAGTAATTAGAGTTCCTGAGATTTCTTAAAAGTCACCAAACTATATTTATCTACCCATAATGCACATTTTCCTTTGCATATTATGTATTGATCCCTTGAACTCTTATAAGACCATCCAGCGCCTTCTGAGAAAGCACATTGCAAGGCTCACTGTGGTTTCCATTGCTAATTTTTGATTTTGGTTTCAGGATAGAGGCACAAACTCCACGTGGGAAATAACAAGAGGAGGAGAGACAAGGAAGAATTAACCACTTACTGAATTGGGTCCAAACTTTATCTAGTAGAACAAAAGCTGTAGCATCTCAGTGGTGACTCTTTGTCAAGTTTTTCTTCTCTTCAAAGAAATAACAGTTTAACTGAAAAGTCTTGCAAAAAACTATTAGTTCTATAGTGCAACTAAAGCTGTAACACCACCAGTAATCATAACCACATCTTGCGTCTGATGATAATGATTGTAATTGTTAATAAAACAACTCTGTTCTTAGTTTAGCCTATTATTAAATTACTTTTTGTATGATATTTGTCTCAGTAAAGGACATTAGGACGAATTAAAGGACATTTCTCAACCACTCTGATACCGAAATTTCTTAACTCAAGGATCGTCATTGACCTCCTTCTTTTCACAACATGTTTTATGGTTTTTCTGGGAAGATTTGTCCTTTGATATTTGAAGACATTATGAAGAGACTCCCCAAAGACCTCTGTCATACATTTCCTCTTTAAATGGGGAAGGATAAAAATAAAATGTCAGTATAAAAAAATAAAATGTCAGTATAAAAAATAAAAGTCATAATATTCATTATGAACTGGTGCAAATTAAAGGTCATTGTTGTAGGCTAATGTGATATTCCTAAATAAAACAAAAATAAATAGGATGGGAACAATAAAGATTAAAGTATAAGATCCAATTTTGTCAAAAAATTTTGTCAATTTTGTCAAAAATGTCTTGTTTTGACGACATTTGCACT
Organism: Sinocyclocheilus anshuiensis; assembly: GCF_001515605.1. Lineage (NCBI taxonomy): Eukaryota > Metazoa > Chordata > Actinopteri > Cypriniformes > Cyprinidae > Sinocyclocheilus > Sinocyclocheilus anshuiensis. The sequence goes on from NW_015552694.1 coordinate 585,020, forward strand.
TTAAATCGGGACTTTTTTGCATTGTGCCATTGATCTTGAGTTTCCCGTTTTCGTCATTGCTAGAAGTGAACTTAAGGAGCAGAGCACTGATGTTTTTTTAAAAGGACCGGCGTTATGTCCATGTTTAGGCACGAACAAGTCCATTTCAACCCACCTAAATCGCCCAGAAGACCTGCTGAGATCGGCTCCTTAAAGTGTTTCTACAATACGAGCCAAAAGTAACAACTTCCAAAGGAACTTGGACGGCGCACATTTGTTATGCATCGCGGAGTTGGAAGTCTATCATTTTGAGATATTCGTTTCATCACTGAGCCTTCAACCTTAAACCCATGCCTGGTTCTGGGAAAATGAGAAAGCCCGATATTAAAATCGTAATCTTAGGAGACATGAATGTAGGGAAAACGTCCCTGCTGCACAGGTACACAGAGAGAAGCTTTAAGGACACTTTAAGCACAATCGGCGGAGCGTTCTTCTTGAAGCAGTGGGGTCCGTATAACATCTCTATATGGGATACAGCGGGTGAGATTGATGGATGTCAGTTCAAATGTTTCAATTTGATTGTTTAGGCCAATACAACAACGGAGAGGCATCAGATGCAGAAACCTGCAGTTAAAAGTGCTTATGGAAAACATTAAATTGAAATGTAAAGTTATTGTTTCTAGAGAGACTATAAAAAATAATAATCGCTATAAATATAGGTACATTTACGGTTTCATACACACACACACACACACACACACACACACACACACATATATATATATATATATATATATGCTATTATAATTTCGTAATATAGTTCGTGATTTTTAGAACGTGATATTTAGACTGGGGCAAGTGTTATCCACGTTATGTTGAAATAAAGTGACAAGCCTTGTTGTCGAAATCAAGTGATTTCAACATCAAGGCTTGTCCCCCCTTTTTATCTTTTGCGTTTTAAAAGCAGTAAGTGAAACAAGAAAAGGGAAAGGATTACTCTTGACATAGTGCATCAATGACTGCAGTTGTCTCTTGTTCTTTGCAGGGTGTTGCAATCTTGGTAGTTTCAGCAATAAATGTGGAAATTTTTACACGGAATTTTAGCAGTCATTGATAGGAAGCATGTATTCGTGCACATTGCAGAATGCAAGCAACAGATCCAAATGTTGCATCAAACTTTTTAAATTGTTTAAAAAAGACGTTAAAGATGAAGGCAAAAGGATATTTGACTGTTCTGGTCTTTATCTAAACAAGTCGATGAGGGTAACACGTTTTTGTAGCTGTTGATAGTATGGCTCAGCTGATAGTAATGACTTTACATCCTGTCAGAACTGGCTGCTGTTTAGACACTGGCTGCATTGTTAGCTGTTGTTGTAGCTCATTGATTTTTTGAGGTTGTTTTCACATTGCACATTGCACACATATCTCATCTTAACTAAGGAAAACAAACAACAGCTTATTTTTTTTGACACTAAAATTAATGTTTAAAATTGTCATTCAATTTAGATGTATTTTTAATTGTCATTAAATTTAATTGAAAGCATAAAATAATATGCAAAATTGTTGGTATTTAGCTATTTTAGTTATTTAGAAGGAGTACTCTCTTCCTCGACTTAAAATTGAATAATTGTACTGAACGTATTTAACCCCTTTTATTACTATGTGTGTGGAGCCCCCCCCTATTATAACCCCTCTTAAACTCCATTTATTACTACATGATAAACTTACTGCGGTTGAAAAACATATTTAAAAACGTATCTACTAATTTAATTTATCTGTGTCTTTGTTTAATTTGTCTTATTGTTTGTAATTTGCTTCTTTATTCTTCTTTTTAATGACAAAAATAAAATAAAGTAACAAAAATAACTATATCAACAAATATAGCATTATTGTGAAATAACATTTCTAATACCGTGAATTAAGATTCTGATAATATTGCCCACCCCTACCCTTTATGCCAACCCATTTTTCACATATGCTTTGTAGAAACAAAAATGACATCAGTCATTTAAAAGCAGAAATATGAAGCATAGTAAAGGTAGTTTGCCCAAAAATGAAAGTTCTATCATAATTTACTCAAGCACAAATGGTTTTCTTTGTTCTGTGAAACACAAAAATTAAGCGTTAATATTACAATCATATGACATTTTCACATTGCTCTTTTCCATAGAATGAAAGTGATCAGTCTTCTGAAGCCATAGTTGTGTGAAATTTCACAGCTGAATGTGCACTCCCTCAAAAATTTCCAGTGACCCATAAACATGTTCAGAAGAAATCATGACCTTGAGATGGGGTTGAAAAAGGAACAGTATTTGATTTAATTGTTAGTGTGCTAAATGAATGGACTGACCTCAACGTTCTTACTTCATTAAAGAAATAGGTTACCCAAACATGAAAATGTTGCCATTATTTACCTACTCTTATGTTGTGTGAAACGCATATGCTGTCATTTTTTTTTTTGCATGTCACAAATAAGAATTTTAAAGAGTTACAGATTGGACTGATCTGGTTCTTGATTTTAATTTACTGACTCAGTGATCCTGTCACAACAGTTCTCGAGTTGACAGGTCATTGGAGGGCAAGATTACTGAATAACAACTTAAAGCTGCAGTCCGTAAATTTTGCCTCTTTGTCGCCATCTCTGTTTGAAAACCTGCAATTGCAGCTGTTTGCAGAATTATCTTCCTTGCGTGTGTTGTACTCTAGTGCGGATGAATCTCTATACCCCAAAAAAGCTTTTTTTGGGTATATTTTAACTTTTAACCCAAAAAGCTAATTATGCTCCCTTTGAATTGGTTGTCTTTAAAATACAAATCTTTTGTAATCCCAGGCTATCTGATATCAGAAGCACATTTATAACTGGAATATAATTTAATTTCATTCACATGTGTTTCATAAACACATAATCCTTTCTGCTAAAGTAAGACGATAGTTTTGAACACTGGCTGGTTATGTACCTGCTCAAATATTGATTTTGGATAATTTTTAACCAAAAAAAGTTATGGACTGCAGCTTTAAATGTCATAATGTTTTCTGTCTGCTTTTATGGTGTTTTTTTTTCTTCCAGAGCTTGGCAGGACACAAAAAAAAACAAAAAAACAAAACAAAAAACAACAACAAAAAATACTAACAGGAATTCGAATATGCTGATTTGCTGCTCAGGAAACATTTTCTTATTATTTTCAATGTTGAAAACAGTTGTGCTGCTTCATATTTTTGAGGAAACCACGATGCACTACAATTAAAAGGTTTTGTGTTTTAAAAGATTTTATTATATATTTTTTAATTATATAAAAAATTTGTATTTTTTATTTTATCAGATGCATTAAATTCATCAAAAGTGACAGTAAAGACATTTATAAGATTTCTTTTTCAAATGCTGTTTGTATGAACTTGCTATTTATCAAACAATCCTGACAAAAAAAAAAAATTCCACAAAAATGTGTAGCAGCACAGCTGGTTGCAACATTCATCATAATAATGAATGTTTCTTGAGCAGAAAATCAGCATATTCGAATAATTTCTGGAGGACACTGAAGACTAAAGCAATGGCTGCTGAAATTCAGCATTGCATCACATGAATAAATTACATAAATAATAATAATAATAATAATAATATTAATAAATATAATAAAATAGAAAACAGTTCAATTATAAAATATTTTGCTGTATTATTGTTTTTATTTTATTTTTGAACAAATAATTTCAGCCTTGTTGAGCAGAAGAGACTTCGATCAAAAATGTAAAAAAGTTCAAACTTTTGAAATGTTGGCAGTTTTTAATATTTCTGTATTTCTGTGCTTCTTATTTCATCAGGTCGTGAACAGTTCCATGGTCTAGGCTCCATGTATTGTCGTGGCGCTGCAGCCATCATTCTCACGTATGATGTCACAAACTGGCAGAGCTTTGTAGAGCTTGAAGATCGCTTCCTCTCTCTCTCTGACTCAGCCAATAGTGACAGCATATTTGCCATTGTGGGCAACAAAGCAGACCTCACTGACCCTAAAGCCCATGTTATGACCCTAGAGGAAGTCAGAGCAGAAGAGGGTAGCGTGCTTCCCCTTCCATCCTTTCCCAAAACTCCAGACTTTCCCTTGCACAAACAGGTGAGTCAGGATGATGCCACAGCACTGTACAACCGCATAATTCGCTATAAGGCACTAGAGGGCACCAGCCCACCAGCAGAAAAGATGTGCTTTGAGACAAGTGCTAAGACTGGATTTAATGTAGATGTTATGTTTGAGACACTCTTTGATATGGTGTTGCCATCCATCATTCAAAAACACTCCCAAAGTGATTCGCCGATATTGTATTTGGAGGACTATAATGAAGAGGGGATGAAGAGCAAAGGGGATTGTTGCACATGAAAGCATTTGCTGAAGAGCATCTGGGGTCTTGCATGAATATCTATTTATTTATGGACACTGTTATTTGATCTGTTACAGTTTACTGTCACAATAAATATTGTACATTGTCACAGTGAACAAGTGCACATTGTTATCTCTGTTCTGACTCATATTAGGTGTGTGCGTTTTGTTTGAGATAATCTTGTTTTTTACAAATAGAGCACAAAGAATTTGAACTTAAGTTAGTGTTTTGGCCCTCAAGTTGCTCACTTGCTTCTGAACACTATAAATGGTTGACCTTTTTACAAATGTATGTCAAAGATAAGAAATATACATTTAGAGTACCAAGCATATTTTTTTTATCTTTTCTAAAATATTTTATTTTGAATGAATTTACTGTTATTACATGATAAAAATGAGTGTTTATGATATTTAATGACTTGTGGTTTATAAATAAAAGTTTCTTTCATTCAGCAACAGAGTTTGATTTACATTTTTTAATAGATTTGTTTTTGTAAGTTGATCAATTATTTCCCACTTTCAAAATGCATTCAAAATTGAGTCATCCTTGGGTTTTTTTTGTTTGTTTTTTTAAATGCCAAAATGTTACTATAATGTGTCACCACTAGGGGTCGCTTTAGACTGAGAAAACGCTTTACACTGTTAGTATAACATGCGTAGTGTACTGTAATTAAAAAAGCAACACCAGTTGCAGAATAGAACACATTGAATTGGCAATAGAAATACTGGCTTCTGCAATTATGGCATACAAAGACAATTGTAACTAGTAGCCAATGCTTTATGCCCTTTAACTGGTGTTTTTCCACATTGCAATGGGATGCTATTCAGTTGTGGTTTTAATTAGTGTATATCTGGTCACCTCTAACAACATGAAGAGAGTTTTACTGAAGTGTATCAGTGCTTCTGGAATAGGATTTCCACTGCTCTTATTATTTTCAGCTAAAACCTGTGAAGATAAAACAAGACAAAACTGTCAACCTGTTATCCTTACAGGGAGTGATCCTTGCTTTTGCCGAGAAAGCAGAAGGCAGTGTGCACAATTGCAGAAAACAAACCTGTCAGCATGTCCTTTTGGCTTATATGAGAGAATAACAAAAGATTAATAAGTAGTGTTGAGTGTCATATTCATATGTAATTCCATAAATGCAGCAGCGTGTTTAGGCACCTTGCAAACCATGCAACCCCCGGGACTAGCCCCCAAAATGCTAAACACATCTCTGCGTAAATGTCTTATCAGCCACAGTACATTTGCAACTATCATATATTTACCCTAACATTTCCAAGAGAATTGTTGTGTTTTAGTCTCTGGGTTTGTCTTTTGCTCCTCCCTAGATTCATCAATATAACATTTGCCCTGAATTAAATTTGTAACACACACACACACACACACACATGCACACGCACACGCACACGCACACACGCACACACACACACACACACACACACACCTCATATTAGAATCAAATTCATATTACATGCAAGTCCTTGGGAAAAAAAATCTAATTTATTGTTTCGAAAGTATATGACATTAGACAAGATCATAATTCAAAGCAATGTGACAATATTGCAATATAATGGTATTTGTTTCCTAGTTATAATATACAGTCATGGCCAAATGTTTTGGCAGTGACATACATTTTGTGTTTTGCAAAGTTTGCTGCTTAAACTGTTGTGGTGTTCATTCACATTGTTTCTAGATTATTGTGTAGAGTGATCAGATGCATTTTAAATAATGGCTAAAAGCTTCATTGGCCAAAAAACGAAAGTGTGAATGAGTACTAGTCAGGTGAAATCACTATCATAATAATTATATTGTAAGAGCAGACTGATTGCTATAAAAGGAGGGAAGAAGTGCTTCCAATCATTGTGTTCTTGTTAGCAATGGTTACCTCCAAAGAAACACGTGCAGCCATCATTGCTTTGCATCAATATGGCCTCACATGCAAGGAAATTGCTACAAAGAATATTGCACCTGAAAGAACCATTTACCGGATCATAGTGATGGGAAACCGAGGCTTTCTGAACCGTTTGAGGTTTTCATGAAATTGTGCCGAAAAACGGTTCATTACTCGAAGCTTTTAACACAGTGCGCATTAGCGACATCTGGTGGTCAGACTTGGTTTCTCCAGCAAATCTAACAAAACCTTCCCGGAGCAGAGGATGGTTTGAAAAAGTTTTTAATCTGTGCCAACTCGTGTCATGCGTAGTCCGGTCAACGGATTCACATATTGATCAATAATATAAAATATACAAGTGTGTGATTATAATTAATAATTGACGTGAGTAGTAGCAAAAATATTTTGGTGAGCTGTTCGGGGTCCCTGAGACCCAAGCTGTAGAACATGATAAAATGCAATAGAGGTGTGACGTGCATTCAGTTTCTGTCTGGTGTTGAAGTTATTCTAAACTATTCTACTGAAACCTAAATAAGTGTATGAATAAAAGTTCATGAAGTTCATGAATAAAGAATGGTATCAAAACGTCCTGCAAGAGCGACTTCTTCCAACGATCCATGAGCAATTTGGTGATGATCCGTGCATTTTCCAGCATGATGGAGCACCATGTCACAAAGCAAGAGTGATAAAGAAGTGGCTCGGAGATCATTACATTGAAATTTTGGATCCGTGGCCAGGCAACTCCCCGGATCTCAATCCCATAGAGAACCTGTGGTCAGTCCTCAAAAGGCGAGTGGACAAGCAGAAGCCCACAAATTGTGATCAACTCTGAGAACTAATAAGGCAAGAATAGATCGCCATCAGTCAGGATTTGGCCCAGAAGCTAATATCCAGCATGCCAGGAAAAATGTGGAAAAATAATCTACAAATACTGAAGCAGCAAACTTTGCAAAACACAAAATGTACGTCACTAACAAAACTTTTGGCCATGAGTGTATATAGTTTTAATATAATGGTATTAGTTTCCTTAGGTCTGCATGAAACAAGCAACTGAATTTAACTGCCAGTTTACAAAATATATCTTCATCAACCGATTGTTTGTTCTTATATCTCTTATCTTGCTGTATCTTATATCGCTAGATTAAAGTCCATTTTTTATTCTTATCAGAGACATGCAGAGTGGAGGAAAGGCAAGAGTCTGTGAGTTTTTTTAAAATACATGTTTAGTGAGTTTGAACTACTGTGCAAGACTTGGTAATTCATTTGTAATATCTTTTTAATAGGCATCCAAAGTAATAGTATAATGTCCAGGAGTGTGTTAAGTTAAAAGATGTGCTTGACTGAAGATAACATCTACCTTTAAACTCTGTGGCTCTACAGACCAAATAAAAAGATGTGCCAAATAAAGTCTTGGACTGAATCCAAGAAAGTTCATTACAAGGAATGTTAAGCAGAAACCTTAATTAATCCAGCATGTTTTCAGAATTGGTTCAGACAAGTTTTTCAAAGAGGTTGTCTGAAGCAGGTCACCACAACCGTGATGCGTGGTTACTTTTACATAGTGGACGTAAAATTTAAAAATAATAGTCTTACATATGTGATGATTCCCCCACACAACTTTGAAGTGTAATGTGAAACTAAACTAAACAACTACATTTCATCAAGTTCATGAAGACAAAACTAGTCAAAAGAACCATATATATATATATATATATATATATATATATATAT
>NW_015552694.1:593213-603230 GCF_001515605.1 Sinocyclocheilus anshuiensis
TATATATATATATATATCACATTCAGTCAAAAATGCATTTAAGTGGAATCAGCACCAGCCTCCTCATAGTCGTTATCTAGGGCACCCTTTTCCTCTTGTGCCTCTAAGAACTCTCCTTCCTCTATCTGCTCACCCACGTACCAGTGCACGAAAGCCCTCTTTGCATACAGACTACCCTCTGCACCTTAGCTAGATCTCCTCCAGGCACAACGGTGGGGGGCTGGTAGTTGACGCTGACCTGAAATCCTATCAGACACCAGTCTACAAACTGGATGGAACGCTGTGTCTTGATGTTGGCTATGGTAGTGCTAGCAAGTGATGTGAGTCATAAGGATGGAGTTATTGGGCTCCACCACAGCTGTGCTGACTTGCAGGGCAGGATACTCCGTGAAGTCCAACTTTGACTTTTTACCATAAATCGACAGAGTCGCTCCATCAGCAGAAACGTGAAACCTGGGGCCCGTTTCAGAAAGGAGGTTAAGTGAAAACTCTTGAGTATGTTAACCCTGAAATGAGGGAAACTCTGGGTTTTCCGTTTCAGAATTGAAGGTTTGTCAAACCCCAAAAAAAGCAGGGTAAGTCAAGTCCATTTCTGAAAGAGAGGTAACTTCTACTCCGAGTCAGTTACCGTGGTAACTTACTCTATGAACCTAACCTGGTCGGAAGCAGGTTTTCTTCGGTAAACCCAGAGTTTCTTACGGTCTCCTCCCCCTTTTTAAAGTGTAAGCGATGTTTATATACCTCATTAATTCATTCACACTGCAAAAGTGATTTTCTTACGGAGTATTTCTGTCTTATTTCAAGTACAAATATCTAAAAATTCTTAAATCACGATGCATTTTCTTTATAAGAAAAATGATATACCCTAAGATGTTTATTCTTGTTTCCTGGGGGGGGGGAAACAAGTGCATTTAAGTGCATTTTACTTAAAATAAGTAAAATTATCCGCCTTGGGGTAGGTAAGATAAATCATCTTAATGCAAAAGTAAACAAGATTATTTTTTGTTTCCCCCACCTCCCCCCATCAAATACCAGACACCGTCAAAGTGACAAAAATGGCATGTCCTTTTGTACTGTAGATGAGGAGGCTGTATTAATTCGTAGGGAGTTACATTTTTTGTGCCATATCCACATGCATATTTATTTGGTAGTTTTCTATATTTGGGATGCAGAGCACATTAGTAAGGCCACTGTATGCAGAGCGGTAACGAAGGTGTGCCTCGCTGACATTCACTTGATAACATCTTGCGGTGACCTCGGGAAGTAACCCAATAATTAGAATTTCCTTTAGAATTTCCAGTGTGGTTGGATGCATTGATGACACGCATATTCCCATTATCGCACCTTCTGAAAATGAAACAGATATGGAATGGAAGGATGCCATATGGAAGTGTAGTCCGAGATATATGCTGTAACCACCACTACAGCTGTTACATAAACAAATTATGCACAATTTATTTGGTCATCTTTATTTCCTACAAATACAAAAGCAAGAGTTATTCTTTTTTTACTGTTGGATTTTAGTATTTTTCCAAAACTTGGTATTATGGCCATCTCCTCTTCATCTGTTCTTCATTATTTTGTGAGCCTTCTTGCTGTTGACTGAGTAGAAGTCAAATGTTCATTTCATTACTCTAATTAAGAAATGTAACAGGTTGGATTAGAGAATCTTTAATTATGTGAAAAGATTAGACTAAAAAAAGCTGCTGCACATTGAAATAGACACTGAATGAAATGTATTTAATATATCAAATGTTCGTAAAGTCATGTAGCCTACACCCATGAACATTTTATGCTTAAAGCTTTACCTGATTTAATTGTTTTTATACTACATTTTTAGCTGCCGTCGCGTTCTTCTTTTTTCTTTCTTTTTTTTGCCCATGGGATACCATGAAAATTAATATTAGTTCAATAACCTACCGTTCTGCCAGTTTTCACCTCTGTTATTATAACAGTGATTAAGAATTAAACTTATGCGTTGACTCAAAGAATGCAGACGTCTTTTTGTCGGAGCTGTTGCCATGGTGAATCATAATCTCGGAGCTCTATTGATCATGACGTCTCATAGTCGTGGTGCACGTGCTAAACTCAGAGTCAACCTACTCAGAGTTGACTGAACGAACACAATTCAGCTGTTCTGAAACCGAAAACTCCGAGTTTCCCATCTCAGGGTAAGTCAACTCAGAGTTCAAGTTTTAACTCAGAGTTGGTTGAACATCCTTATTTAAACGGGCCCCAGGGCCTGTTCCACCACCAAAATTGGAATCAGAGGAGACTTAAAATATGGCTAGAAATCCTGAAAAAGACTTTAAGGGTCATTGAACTGTTTTTGTGCATCCAGTCGAGCACAGATTCTACAATCTCTTAAGTGACCACGAGCATAAATAATGGCGGTGTCCTCCTTGCTACTGACAAGCTGCTTGGGTGTTACAGTTGTCAATAGTGTCAGTAATGAATTTCATCTGCATTTTAAACAGAAGAAATAAGAATAGAAAGATACTGTACACTGTAAGATAAGACAGAGAAGAGTCTTGAAAATGAATAAAATAAAAAGCCTGAATGGAGTTCAGTCTTGCCAACAACTGTTGGCTACAGATCTATGAAGAATGCACAAGAATCATGCTTCCCAGCACCAGATTCAATTAAGAAAGTTCTAAAAGAAGAATCACTGAACTGCTGTCACCAGCAATGGTTCCATCCAGCTGGAAGCCATGCTACAAACAATACAGCTCCCAGCAGTAACCCATCTGGAAACCTGCATGACCAATATGTATGGAGATGCACTCCCTCTAGTTTGACCAATGCAAATCACAAGCACACATGTTAACAGCAGTGAAGTGGTAAAATGGTAGCACTAGTAATCCAGTCAAAATGACCATACATAATCTCACCTTTGTACTCAAGCATTACAGCAATCAGGAATGAACCCATAGCCTTTAAATCTTGAAAATATAAGTCTAATTTCACCCCAAACTTCACGGTCAAAGTTATTAAATATTATTCTAAAAGAAAACAACTCACCTCCACAGCTAGACCAAACTAGCCACCTGATGTTGATTTATATTGATCTCAAATCAGAGGGGTATCAGTTCTACCCGAGATAACTATAATGAAGATAATTAGCCTTGTAGATTACAGCTCATTGATATCTTATTTATCAACAATAACATGAACAGTTTTCAATATCAAAATATAGTCATTGTATTTGTACAAGGGAAAGTATTTTTTTCTACTTCTGTAGTGTGTGATTTCTGCTTTTCCCTATCCTAACTCTAAGGGTAGGATAGTCATTTAAGTCTTACTGATAGTATTGGAGGTCTCTTGCAAGAAATGGTAATTCTTTTATCTTATTTGAAATAACCTTTCAGCGGTCGTGGCAGCCCTTGTGTGAAGCCTCCTTGTGTGAAGAGGCTGCAGAGAGGAATTGGCGCAAATCAAAAAACTCTACCGACCTTAATGTGTATCAGTCACTCCTCTCTTCCTTCTCTGCAAATGTATTCACTGCTAAAACGACATACTACCACAACAAAATTAACAACTGCTCTGACCCTCTTACACTTTTCAAAACTTTCTCCTCTCTTCTCTGTCCTCCTCCCCCAAGACTTTGCAACTTTCTTCACAAATAAAACAAGAACCATCAGTGACCAATTTCCCACACCACAAACTGATGATAACTTCATAACGACAAATACACACTTCTATGTTTCTTGCACAGAACAACCTCTTGCACAGCAACCAATCTGGCTTCAAAAGCGGCCACTCAACTGAGACTGCCTTGCTCTCGGTTACTGAAGCCTTGAGACTGGCAAGAGCAGCTTCCAAATCCTCAGTACTCATCTTGCTGGATCTGTCTGCTGCTCTTGACACAGTTAACCAACAGATCCTCCTGTCCAGCCTCAGAAAGATGGGCATCTCAGAAACCGCACTCCTGTGATTCAAGTCTTACCTCTCAGGGTGTCTTGGAGGGGTGAGGTTTCTAACTCACAACTTCCTGCTACTAAGGTTCCTCAAGGCTCAGTGCTTGGACCACTTCTCTTCTCCATCTACATGTCGTCATTAGGATCTGTCATTCAGAAGCATGGCTTTTCTTATCACTGCTATGCTGATGACACTCAAATCTACTTCTCATTCCAACCAGATGATCCGACGGTAGCTGAGGAAGATTAGACCCTTCCTGTCAGAGCAAGCCACACAACTTCTTGTCCAAGCTCTTGTTCTCTCCAGACTGGACTATTGTAATGCTCTCTTGGCGGGCCTTCCGGCATGTACTATCAAGCCTCTGCAACTGATCCAGAATGCAGCAGCGAGAGTGGTCTTCAATGAGCCAAAAAAAGCTCACGTTACTCCTCTCCTCATCAGGTTACACTGGCTACCAGTAGCCGCTCGCATCAAATTCAAGGTACTGATGCTTGCCTACAAGACCACCACTGGCGCTCCACCAATATACCTAAACTCTCTAGTTCAAACTTATGCGCCCTCCAGAAGCTTGCGTTCTGCAAGTGAATGGCGTCTTGTGGTGCCATCCCAAAGAGGCACAAAATCTCAATTCGAACAGCTGAGTCTTTAGCCATTTTCAAAAAACATCTAAAGACACATCTTTTTCGCCAGCACCTGACCAACTAATACTAGCACTTACCTATTCTGTTCTATTCCATTATATTATTTAATAATACAAAAAAAAAAAGAATAATAAACTAACTATGTGTACTGTGCTAGACTAACTGAGACATGTTAGACATGTTGTCATGGCACTTGTATACTGTTGTTCTCTCGTTGGTCTGATTTCTTCTATTGTTCTCAGACCCGAGAAAGCAGGGTAAGTCAAGCCAGTTTCTGAAAGAGAGGTAACTTATACTCAGTGGTAACTGACACTGTGAACCTAACTTGGGGTGCGTTTCCCAAAAGCATGGTTAGCCTACTATGGTCACATGTTCTGTCGTTACCAACATAGTTCAACGATTTGTTGTTTCCCAAAACCATAGTTCAAACGAACATTCGCAAACAGCATCACAAACTTACGTGGTAGGAACTACAGCTCTCCACCTGTGGTTAGAAACATAGTTTCTTGTTAGTAAGACATATGGACTTAAATAAATTATGCTTTTTCTCAGCAGTTTTGATGATAATTAAATTTTAAACGATAATACTAACAGTCAGGACATTTTTATCGTGATTTATAGTGAAACCGGTAATCCCCTACTCCCACCCCTACTCAGATATCATCCAAAGAGGACTTTCATTGAATGCCAGTGGAGTAGTCGGTGTTGTACATATTCACAAAAAAAGTGTAAAAAAAATAAAATAATAATAATATACACTTAATTCAGTGCAAACTTTGACATACCCATGACAAAAGAAATAACAGGTTGCTACAGACAGCAAAATCCTCAGAAAACTTTCAGCAGTTTGCTCACCCCTCTCCTCCTAAGGTTCAGTTTGGACTGGCTTATATCACCTAGAACAGGCTCTCTGATCTCTGAGTCATAACCATATGACACTTAACTGCCAAAAAAAAGAAAAGAAAAAAAGACTAAATAACACAAATGTAATTCTCCAAAAATAAAATGTAAACAGCACCAGGAAACATCTCTTCATGCCTGCATCACTAAGGGTTAAATTCCCTCTCCTATTAATAATAATAAAAAATGGTTTAACCCAACACAAGAAAAGGGGAAGTTGTTGTCCTGCCCCTCCTTTGAGGAGTTACCAGACCAGGATATAGGGTGTTTCTCAAATGGAAGGCTGCATCCTATGAAGGCTGCATATCTCGGCTGCCACGTCATCAAACATCAAACATCAAACATCAAACATCGCTGAAGGCCATCTTAATTGGAAGGATCCTTGGAAGGCAGCCTTTGTTTCGCATCCTTCATTCAGCTGAATTTGAAGGATGCATGGGATGTATCCTCCACGACCTTCAATCACCCACAATCCTTTGTACTGACGAGTCCGTACTGAGCTTGTCTGAATTTATTATGCAATGTAAGACAAAAATAATGTTTTCGGACATGAAAGGATATGTTATCTTTTGTTTTGGTGTAAATTACTTACTAAATGCTAAGCTGCCAATAATTTGAGCCACGGGGAGATTAGACAACTGTGATTCATTGTATTGCATTAATAGAAAGCAAAATAATATAAAGATTTGTAATACAAAGTATTTTTCCAAAATTAAGTTTTATTAGTGTTTTTGTGCCGTGACGGTGATACATACGAACATATGTGTGCATGGGATGTCACCTCTGCGACCTTCAATCACCCACAATCCTTTGTACTGACGAGTCCGTACTGAGCTTGTCTGAATTTATTATGCAATGTAAGACAAAAATAATGTTTTCGGACATGAAAGGATATGTTATCTTTTGTTTTGGTGTAAATTACTTACTAAATGCTAAGCTGCCAATAATTTGAGCCACGGGGAGATTAGACAACTGTGATTCATTGTATTGCATTAATAGAAAGCAAAATAATATAAAGATTTGTAATACAAAGTATTTTTCCAAAATTAAGTTTTATTAGTGTTTTTGTGCCGTGACGGTGATACATACGAACATATGTGACGTAGCCTCGCGCACTTACTAGAGTGTCTCATTCTAGCGTTTAATGTCGAGGACGACTCTAGCCTACAAGACTCTGAAGGACTGAACTAGGAAAGGCGCAGCCTCGGTAGGATGCAGCCTTCCGTTTGAGAAACACCCATGTTGAGTACACACAGCATGCAGGGTAACCATTTACAATGTGGAGATTAATACAGATTTGAAATAATAAATTACAAAATGTTTAACTTCAACTTGTCTCTGTGTGGTTAATGGGGAAACATATCACCAGGGAACTGTGGTAGACATAACACGTTGTAATGACCACTGATATGTGCACCTATCTGCAATCAACACAAACCACATGATATCTTAAACCGTTTTATCAATAAATGTTATACGATAATGAACCAAACATAATTGTATCTTATGCCTGGTAAACTGTACCATTGTCAACAGAAACACGGAACCATAACTAACAAATGTAAAGAAACATAAGACAGTTGTTTGTATCGCGGTAGTGATGACGTCATCTTCGCACCCGTCATCACACACCACCACAGCTGTTAAATTTATTTGGTCATCTTTATTTCCTACATAATTTAATATTCTTCCAGTATGGTATTGTGGCCATCTCCTCTTCATCTGTTCATTATTTTTGCGAGCCTTCTTGCTGTTGGCTGAGTGGAAGTCAAATGTTAATTTCATTACTCTTAATTAAGAAATGCAACAGTTTGGATTATAGAACATTTAATTATGTGAAAAGAGCATTAGACTATGTTGAAAAAGCTGTTCATTTTTTTCTGCTCATTTAAAACAAGCTTTCTACAGGTCTGTAAAATTGAGAAATATTGCAATGTCTTGGAGAAATTATCTGGTAGAAGTCTAGAAGAGAAATTGCTCAAGGATTTTCTCATTTGAATCCCTATGAGCAACAGATGTAATATGACAAAGGTGGCAACACAATGCATTATTAAGTGCCATAAATTTTTGAAAATCTAAAGCATAGAATGTGCTTTGATTTCCTTAATGCAGCACTGTCCAATACGCCAAAATAGTAAAGCATCATATTTAGATTATAGATTGCTAACATACACAGATTTCATTTTCCTTTTTTTTTTTTTTTGATCTGAAATGTATTGGATTATGGATTGAACAGAAGATAATATTATAATATGAAATGGAGTACCAATACAAATGTAGAGAAAAGAAGAAACAGTTTTCTTGTTTTACTTTTGAATCATTATGGAAAGTAACCCAAACACATTTGTGTGTTATGATCCCTATGGAGTTGTCTTTATTAAATGTGATGTTTCTTTAGTGGCTCTTTATTCACTGTCAACCGATCCAGAGAAGGTCAGACTAACATCTAAAACCTGTAAGTAAAACACAGACAGTAAAATAAATTTAAAACAAACTATTGGCTCTATTAGCAAGAAATAATATAACCCTGTAATGCATGGTGCCAACAATGCCCTTTTTAAAGGGGTGGTTCACTGGGTTTTTTCTAGGCTTGATTGTGTTTATGGGGTGCAGTCTAACATGTGTTAATGCTTCGTTTTAAAAAAAAAACAAAACTATTTTTCACATAATTGACCTTTATTCCACACCTCTCTGTCCCTTCTCTGAGAAACGGGCTGATCATTTCCTTCTTTTATGAAGCCCCTCCCTCAGAAATAGGCGATGGGCTCTGATTGGTTAGCTAGCCCAGTGTGTTGTGATTGGCTAAACCGCCTCTATCGCGCGTCTAAAGGTCCCGCCCCTCACCTTGGCAGCATGTGCTCCGGTTGTTTTGTAAACAACTGCATCTTTAATATCGCTTATCAGTTTGAGCCCGATTGAGAAGCAGAGGATATTATTGAAGAGGATCGTGCAGAACCTGTGCGGCACCCCTGCTCTCGACAGACGGCACCCCGGTTGGGAAACACTGCTCTAAAGCAGCGCAGCATGGCCTCGCCCCCTTTGCTGCCTTTTCCCGAGGGCAGGGTTTATCTGGGTTTGTGATGTCACGAACCCGGGAAGTAACTCGTTGTTGTCCCTACCAGCCGTTTTTGTAGGCATTAAACTGCCAGAATTTTAAAAGACGATATCTCCATTTGCATTGAACTTTCAGCTTCGTAACTTTGCAGATATTGTCTATGCTGAAACAGCAACATTACACACTAACTAACGTTAAAAAAGTGAAATCGCAATGAACCACCCCTTTAGACAATGAATTAATAAAACAAATGCACACCTTTTAGGGGTGCAAGTTAAAGGGGCAAACTAAATAAAGAAAAAATATATCTGCACACTCACTTAAGCATTGTTTATTAGTTACCAATGTTTTCGCAAAACAAGTAGCTTTTGTCAAGGTATGATTCTTTACCAAGTGGAGAACAATATAAATTGGAATAATAATCATGCACAGGTGAAGATAATGACATCCGGGTCAACAGCCAATAATTAATTAGAAGACAAAATGTAAACTCCTACATTTACATCACAAATGCTCATAACATTAACAAAAACAGAGTATCAAAGTACATAAGAGTTTCAATAAAAAAACAAAAAAAACAAACAAAACTAAATACAAACAAAACTAAATAAACGAGTGTAAATCCAATCCAAATTCAATATCTTAACATTCATAAAAAAACAACCCAAATCAAAATCTACATTTAAACCATATGTGACCAAAGTTTCCCCCTCCATCTGTAACAACACAAACCACATTAACACCGATTTGAGAAGGAAATTATCGTTGTGGTTCATGTAATCAGTGTAGTTATATGTACCGTTGTACATCATTTAAAAACCCTGCACACTGGTAAATCAATTCCTATTAAAGGAATAATAAACTGTATAACAAAAGCGGTTATTTACTTGATATCATGCTCTTGTGGTAAATCATATAGGAAAAACAATTAGAGAACTTAAAACACACATTGCAGAACATGTATACAATAAGATGTAGAAATATGAATTATCCATTAGCGATGCATTTTGTTGAGTTTAACCATCCGATTACCTCATTGCATTATATAGGAACCGAGAGGATACTTCTACCAAGAAGAGGAGGTGACTTGGATTACATTTTACTTAGACGGGAGGCATCCTGGATATATAAATTGAAAACTTTGGTCCCATATGGTTTAAATGTAGATTTTGGTTTGGCTTGTTTTTTATGAATGTTATTATATTGAATTTGGATTGGATTTACACTTGTGTATTTTATTTGTTTGTATTTACGGTGTAAGAGTTGTAATTTTACTGTGTAAAATGTAAGAGTTTACATTTTGTCTATTAATTAATTGGGGGCAGTCATGGCCTAATGGTTAGAGAGTCGGACTTGTAACCCAAAGGTTGTGGGTTCAAGTCTCAGGTCTGGCAGGAATTCCGACAGTGAATAACCAGTGCTCTCTTCCACACTCAATACCATGACTGAGGTGAGACCCTTGAGCAAGGCACTGAACCCCCAACTGCTCCCCGGGCGCTGCAG
>NW_015552694.1:603297-603630 GCF_001515605.1 Sinocyclocheilus anshuiensis
TGCACTTGGATGGGTTAAATGCAGAGCACAAATTCCGAGTATGGGACGCCACACGTCACTTCACTTTTCACTTTAATTATTGGCTGGTTATTATTGGCCCGGATGTCATTATCTTCACCTGTGATTTATTATTATCCCTATTTATATTGTTCTCCACTTGGTAAGAAATCATACCTACTATAAGGCTACTTGTTTTGCCGAAACGTTGGTAACAAATGAACAATGCTTAAAGGGTTAGTTCACCCAAAAATGAAAAATTCTGTCATTAATTACTCACCCTCATGTTGTTCGAAACCCGTAAGACCTTCGTTCATCTTCGGAACACAATTTAAG
>NW_015552694.1:604431-622513 GCF_001515605.1 Sinocyclocheilus anshuiensis
ATTTTCGTCTCTACTGCGTCACTTGTGGACGCGCGTTCACGACAGTACGATGACGCGAGCATGTGGCGGTGCCGGCACTGACCCAGATCTGGCGTAATGACGTCATCACGCCGGATCTTAGTCAGCACCGGCGCCGCCACACGCTCGTTGGCGTTTACAGTTTACAGTTGAACCACTGATGTCATACGGACTACTTTGTCGATCATCTTGGTACTTTTCTGGACCTTAAACATGGTAGTTACCTTGCTGTCTATGGGAGGGTCAGAGAGCCCTCAGATTTCATCAAAAATATCTTAAATTGTGTTCCGAAGATGAATGAAGGTCTTACGGGTTTCGAACAACACGAGTGTGAGTAATTAATGACAGAATTTTCATTTTTGGGTGAACTAACCCTTTAAGTGAGTGTGCATTTACATTTTTTCTTTATTTAGTATACCAACAATGCCCTTTTTAACAATAAAAAGGATTTGACCTTTGACTCTTAACCATAATCCAGTATGACTGTCCTGTTCATGTGTCACATTGTTTTTATTTATGATAATGAAAGTGATGATAACTATTTACCTTATCTTCTCTAAAAAGGACAGATGTGTAATTCTCTCAAAATACATAATTTTAAGGGACATTTGGGAATGACTACACTCTTGGTTTAAAATAATAAAAATAACTTTAAAATACACGTTTTTTTTTTGCACTAGATGAATAAAAGGATAGTTCACCTAAAAACTCTATGTATATTTAAATGTAAACAAAAGCATAAATCTGTTCCTTATAATAAGTGCTAATGTCTCTTAAGAGGACTTAATTTAAGCAGCATAATTAATATGGATTATGCTGGATGGACTTTTTAAAGCGTCAATGTTTTAGTGGAATGGTTTTTAAGTGGAGGGACAGAAATCAGGTCAGGTCTAAAAAGTCATCATCAAGCGGGTTTGGAACAACATGAGGGTGAGTAATTAATGACAGAAATGTTCATTTTTGGGTGAACTATCCCTGTAAAACTCTGACATGATCTTCATTACAAAACTGATTAATAGCAATTAATACCAACCAATTAAAACCTGAATATTTTAATCATCACTACTCACAGAAGTGTCTTCAGTTCGTAATCCGGATCATCCTTCAGAGCAGAGAGCAACTTCACGTCTGACTTTCCAAGAAAATTTCTAGTCAGATCCAGTTTTTGTAGGTGAGAGGGGTTTGATCTCAGAGCTGAAGCCAGAACAGCACAACCTTTATCTGTAACACTACAATCCATCAGCCTGTAGAGAACAATAATACTCTTCACTCTCAGCATATAAAGCTCAGATAAGAAGAAACTTCACAGTCAAATGAGAGATGATTAACAGGCCCAGTCTAAGGTGCAGACCTATTTCTACATGAGTGTGAGGGTGTTAATATCATAAAAAGTAAGATACTTTAATTTTCCTTATCATGCCTGTGTGATATGTAAGCAGTTGTGATATGAAATATTCCAATCATCCAGTCATGTTCATGTTTTGACCAAGTAGCAATAGTAAAATTATGTCAGATCAGTGTTGGGCAAGTTACTCTGAAAATGTAATCAAATTACTGATTACTCCTTTTAAAAGTAATCACGTTACTGTTCTGATTACTTTATTTCAAAAGTAATTAGTAATTAGTTACATTACTAGTTACATTACTTTTTTCTCCATTAAATTTATGAAATCCCAGCATATACGCTCCCGATAAATATTTTTTATTTTAATTATATTATTATTAACAAAGGCCAGTATTTTTTTATACCAATACTGCTACTGATGTCTCTATTAAATGCATTTTCACCTCAATTTTAGCCAACTTAAAACAATCTTCACAAACTATAAATTGTATTTGATAGTTTTGGCATAATTGTGTGTTTTTGTCGGTTGAAGAGCTACTGGCGCGCTGTCTGAAGCTGCTCAGCGTGTGTGTACAGCCAAACGCGCAGCCTTTCAAACTGTACTCCATCTGATAATCATCTTCGTTCAGTGTCTGCGCCATTTCTCGCCAGAAGTTATGACCGATAACACTGTCTTGAAACTCGTTTAAACTAGAGTTGTGGATATCTCATAACCCTTTCACACAAGCGGTTGTCAACACTGCCGTCTATTGATGTTGCGGTCTCCGGTAGATTGTTGTTGTTGCGTCTCTTCCTTTTCTTTTTTGGCTGTGAAACCATGGCCTGGGCCAGTGATGCCACCTTGTGGACAAATTAATTAGTGCTAAAACAATTCAAAGCATATGTGCGACCTGCGCGTACTCTTCCCTCGGGCCGGATGAAGATGATTGGCGGGCCGGATTGGGCCCGTGGGCCGCCAATTGAATAGCCCTGTCTTAGATATTTTATCTTCAATTTTGCGGGAGTCCCGTGATTAATTTTATTCTCCCGCATCCTGCACACACACGAGTGTCTACCCGCCCGCACCAGCACTCGCCCATCTTCTCCCGCGCTGCTGTTGCATAGGGTCTCGCGGGAGCAGGTCTTTAATCCACTGGCACTTGACTCGACAGTGCGTGTGCTACATCCTTTTTACAATCTCTAGATTAGAAATCACTGGATTCTGTCAGCAATGTAACGCGGCAGTAACGTATAGAGACCTCAGCTTGTAACTATACTCTAATTACTATTTTGAAAATTATAATGTGTTAAATTACTCCGTTACTAAAAAAGTAATCAAATTACAGTAACTGCCCAACACTGTGTCAGATACTTTGGGAAGAATCTAATGAAGATTAAGACAACATCCACTTCAGTTATTTGACAGGACACTTTTTTGAGTATGGTTTAGTTTTTGTTTTAATTTTGTTCATTATTCGCCATAAGAGGAAAATTGAGGAGGATGCTGACACATTTATACAATCTTACCACAGTGTTTCGAGTTTACAGTGAGGATCCTTCAGTCCATCACACAGCAGATCCACTCCTTTGTCTTGTAATTTATTTCCAGACAAATTGAGATGTCTTAGGTGTGAGAGGTTTGATCTCAAAGCTGAAGCCAGAGCAGCACAAACTTTATATGTGATACCACAATTAATCAACCTGTAGAGAACAATGACACTCTTCAGTCACTCTATGCAGGATATAAGCCCAGATAAGCAGGAACTTTACAATCAAAAAGAGACTAAATCAAAGAAAAATTGAACAGATCCAAACTAAGATGCAGACCCAGTTCTACATGGGTGCTTAATGGGGTTAATTTCATAATAAATGAAGAGTAATTTATGTTATAAATAATAGTTTATTTCCCCTTCAGGAACTAGCTCTGAATGGCGAGACATAATAGGTGGGATGACGTAGCAACCAGGACGCTTAAAACCACATACGGTGAAAACAGCGTTAGCTTCTGCTTCTTCAGTAAGCTCTCTGTCTCCATTTGTCTGATGTGTGTGTGTGTGTGTGTGTGTGTGTTTGTGCCACTGCACAACTCTATTATGGCGAGTGTTTGCAAAAAGAGTGACAAGCAACGTTTTAGATTGTGTGTACCTCCCTGCACTCGCTTCATTACGGGCAGGGATACACATGATCTTTACCTTGCTTGTCTGGGAGCAGAGCTCTCAAGGGGGTTGACTGTCCGCATTGCTAGCGGCTCTCGCTGTGTATGCCCAGGATCGGAAGCCCGCTCGGCAGTTTCTTCCCCTGCAGAGAGGGCTCGATGCTACGTTTGTCTTCCTCTGAGGAGGTTGATGTGGTGGGCATCGATGAAGATGAGACTAGGGCGGTGGACAAGCTTAACATCAATTGGCCTGCCGAGAAGCAGGACGATCATCCTAATAGTAAATTGGACAAACGCCTCCTGTGTTCTAAGCCACTACCCCCATGCTGGGGCCTTCCGTTTTTCACTGATCTTCACACCGAGGTGTCTAGATCGTGGGAAAAATCATATTCAGCCCGCATCTTCATCCCTATGGTGCTGAATTATTTTGAATTATCCTTCTAAGGGCAGACCCCTCTGGGGAAGAGCGGTGTACAACTCATCATATGGTGCTCGTCTCTCCTCAGTGCCCTCAGGAGATCAGTCTGTCAATGCTGCCACCTCTGGTGCTTCAGGGCAGAGCAGTCTCCAGTGAGCACAGCTCTCAGTGTCCGCCCAGAAATGAGGAGGCTCGTATCCTCCAAGAGCAGCCAGTTTGGTCGTTCCCTGCCGGTCATCCGCTTCAGGCCACAAAGTTGACTGCTCAAAGTACACCAGAAGTCAGTCTCAAGAGACAGATTCCCTTAGTAGAACATCTGGCAGCATGGAAACTTCTGCCAAATGTCTCAATGGGTCCTGCTGACTGTAGAAAGAGGCTACAGAATCCAGTTTGGTTCTCATCTGCCTCGATTCGACAGCGTCATTTCCACTCTGGTGGGCCCTGTGC
Source organism: Sinocyclocheilus anshuiensis (assembly GCF_001515605.1). Classification (NCBI taxonomy): domain Eukaryota; kingdom Metazoa; phylum Chordata; class Actinopteri; order Cypriniformes; family Cyprinidae; genus Sinocyclocheilus; species Sinocyclocheilus anshuiensis. The sequence goes on from NW_015552694.1 coordinate 608,794, forward strand.
AGGCTCTGGTAATGGAATAGGAAATAGACACTCCCTTGAGGAGGAGGCCATAGAACATCCTGTCGAGGCAGGGGCCGAGGCCCGGGGAATGGAGGCTCCACCTTGAGGTGGTGGAGCAGATCTGGAGGGTGTTCAGCCAGGCCCAAGTGGACTTGTTTGCATCTCACATTGTCCACTCGTGGCAAAGGCTGCATCTGTACGCATTTGCCCCGATTGCTCTGCTCCTGTGAGTTCTGGAGAGAGTGCGCCGGAACTGTGTTCATCTGCTGCTAGTAGCCCCGTTCTGGTTGGGCCGAGTATGGTTCTCGGACTTGGTGGCCCTTCTCAATGGCTCTCCTTGGGAAATTCTCGTCAGGAGGGACCTCCTCTCCCAAGCGGGGGACTCGATTCTTCACCCCTGCCCGGAGTTATGGAAACTGTGGGTGTGGCCCCTGAGGGGGCACAGCTCATAGCTTCCGGTCTCTCAACTGAGGTTATTGAAACCATTCTCTAGTCCAGAGTTCCCTCCACTAGGAAACTGTACTCCTTGAAGTGGAACCTTTTCACTTCTTGGTATGACAACCGTCAGCTTGACCCAGTCAACTGCCCGGTTGGTTCAGTGCTCGAGTTCCAGGAACAGTTTTCCACAGGGTTAACCCCTCCAACCTGAAGGTGTACGTGGCGTCCATAGCTGCTTACCACAGCCCTCTGGGTGGTCAGTCATTGGGGAGAAACCCATTGGTTACACGTTTCCTCTGTGATGCCTTGAGGCTGAGGCCTGTTTCGCACTCTAGAGTCCCGTCCTAGGATTTGACCATGGTCCTATAAGCTGTCTGTAAGCCTCCCTTTTAACCCCTTGAGGAGGTTCCGGAGAGGTTCCTCACAGTTAAGATTGTTTTCCTACTGGCCATCTCTTCCCTTAAGAGAGTTGGTGACCTTCAGGCCCTTTCGGTGGCCCCTTTATTTCTGGAGTTTGAGCCTGGTTTGGCTAAGGCAATCTTATACCCTAGGCCAGGATATGTGCCTAAGGTGCCCACCGTAGTTCCGTTGTGCTGCAGGCTTTCTGTCCTCCTCCCTTTAGTGACCCAGACCAGGAAAAGCTTAATCTTATTTGTCCAGTCAGAGCACTGGACACTTATGTCCACAGAGCTGACCTGTGGAGAAAGTCCTACCAGTTATTTGTTTGCTTTGGTCCGCCAAAGAGAGGTCTATCAGCGACCAAGCAGAGCTTAAGTTGGTGGACTGTGGATGCAATATCTTTGGCTTATGAGTCCTCTGACCTCCCTTCACCATGGGGGGTCAGGGTGCACTCTACTAGAAGTGTGGTAGCCTCCAAGGCCTTTCTCTCTGGGGTGTCAATGCATGACATCTGTAATGCTGGAGGTCTTCCCCGCTTACATTTGTCAGGTTTTACAACCTCGACATGGGAATCACTCCTGACTCCTCTGTTCTCTCGTCCTAGTTGTGTAGTGTCCCACACTAGGCAGGGATTTGTAATTATGGCGGAGTGGGTATTCTCGTTCCCTAAGCGTTTCCAAAACAGCGTGAGTTCCTGAAGGGGAATGTCTCTAGATTATGATTGTAACCATGGTTCTCCGAAAGGAACAAGACGCTGCGTCTCGTTGCCATAATTCCTGTATCCCTGCGAGCGCTTCCTTCACTAATCAGAAGTTAATTATCTTTTCACCGCACATGCTTTTAAGCTTCCTGGTTGCTACATCATCCCGCCTATTACGTCTTGCCATTCCACTGGACTGATTTCACACGCGCTTCAGAGTGTGGTCACGCAGAGGCGTTCCCAAAGCATTTCTGACGCAGCATTTCGTTCCCTTTGGGGAACCATGGTTACACACATTAACCAGAGTTCAGGGGCATAGCCATCATTTCAGAAGTGAGGGGGACAGAAATGTCAAATGTACTGTAATAATAATAATAATTATTATTATTATTTGTAATTTATTTATTTTGTCTAATTGACAGATTTTATTTTATTTTTTTATCTCTTACTTTTAATTGGCTAAGAAATGAAATGCAGTGCAGGACAAAAAAACAATAATTTGTATTCTATAATTCTTTTTTCCATATAATTTTATAATTAGCTTATGTACTACAAACACTTTTTCCATTTTTAATGACAGAATAAGGCAGAAAATATTTTTTTATAGTTTCTATAGGCTACTGTAATAAATGATATGTCAATTAGAACTGCATTATTCATATACATCATTTATTTATTACCTGGAGATGACTTGAAAAACACACATAAACCATGTATTTTTGCAATCGTGTGTTTGTTGTCTTCACATTTCATCAGTCAAAATGTTTCTTCTTTTTATTCAGCTTAGCTTAGCTACAGCAATAGCTGGATGCCTTTGTCCATATTAGCGATTTCCTGGCACGTCATGAGTTATTACTTCTATAAGTCCATTTTTGGACTTTCTGCACGAGAGCGCCCTTCGGCTTCAATTATGAATGAAACACACTGCATGAGAGTGTTTAGCACTCTATAACCTTCACATTGCCTCATTTTGGATACGAATGAAACGTCAGGTCATGCATAGACTATCTTGTTTCCTAGGATTTTTAATCTGGATTTATTCACACTGGCCCTTGAAAACCTCTATGTGAAAACACTTGCTCGAAAAAAGTGTGGGGGACAAATTTATGTTTTATGAAAAGTGGGAGGTTATGAAAAGTCCCCCACGTCCCCCGCATATTCTACGCCCATGCTAGAGTTGATTTATTATATTATAGTACGAATAATATTTTAGAATTTTAAATACTTATTTTAAGTAGCAGGAGCACTGTGGTCAGGTTTAATCTCTGCCTCTGCACTGCTGAGAACTGATGAGTGAAATCCCCAACAATGTCGCCGAAGAGGTCGCCCATGTGAGATGGGGGCAGGGTTGCGTGATATACTGGTACTGGAAAATTACCAGTACATATTATTTTTCAAACGGTACAAAATCATGAACTTTGCTCATTTGGTACTTCATACGCTGTTGTTCCAAAGTTCACTGCTATGCGGCAGTGTTACCCAAACTGATGCTAAACTGACAAATGCGACAACAGTGGAACAAGATGGATCAAACAGATAAAACTCACTCTACACAATAATTGTGCTGATTATATAAATAAGAGAATGTTGTGAATATCGATATAATGTTAATGCACCTGTGTATTTTTGTGTAAGCACTCTGTGAAGAGCATCAAAGGTTTCTATTTACAACATGTTTTTGCAGTGTTCAGCATTGTAGCCAATCACGGACATATCCGTTTTGCATGTGAACGCAATGGCTAATCAGATGTGTTTAAGTTGGTCTGAATCCATGCAACATTGCTGAAAACACTGGAATTTGTTTGAAGCAAGCTTATTGGGTTTAGCCAAATATGTTCACGAATCCTTTGATTATAAAAAAAAAACAATATGATATAAATAAGTCATGCAGTATTGTCAGCTTCATTGATTATTATGAGCACTGAGCTTCAGCGATTACAATGGGAATGCTCTTTGCTTGCTTGCTTTTTGTACATAATATACTGCTAACTGCACTTTGCAAAGTTTCTGGATTGACAACCTTATTTAAATTGTGGATTGAATCAGAAACTGTGATGATTGACAGTGATAAGCAATAGACGGGACAAAAAACTGATACTGTATGTCAATACAGAATTGTCCATTAAGTCTTAGAGAGTAAATGCAAACTAATAGATCTACTGTCATAAACGGAATAGAAAAGACGGTAGGGAAATTCAACACAAAACTTTAATGAGGAGCTTCAAACAAGAAACACAGAAACGTAAGGCAAGTATACTTCTTTCCACAGGTATGGTGGACTGCAGAGGGGATCAGAGGAGCCGAAGGCAAAGGCAGGTAAGTCTTTCTCTTGCATGAGTGACGAGACCAGACAATGTGGTGATTCAAGTGACTTGTATATACAGTATATGAATCCATAATGAGTGACAACAGGTGCAGGTGGTTAGAATTCAGGGGACTGTGAACGAGTGGGTGGAGCTGAGGAATTTGGCACTGAGGAAACGGATGGATTTGTGACATGTGCCACTTGTTCTATGTAAAGTGTTACTTTTTATAGGAAGATTGTACTTTATAATTCAATAATAGTTAAAAAATAAACATTCAAAACATTTGTTACTGCAGAGTTTCATGCAGTGTTCATAATAAAATAGTTTTTATTTCAGTTATCTTTTGAGTCTGCTTATTTGTCACCTATGGTATCGATTTAGTATCAATACCGAAGTATTAGATTCTGGTATCGTACCGTTGAGGAAGCGGATTTTCTCTGCATCCCCCTAGCAGCACTGTAAGCCCTCGTCATCATGGATGAGGTAAATTTACAGATTTTAGACGGAAGCCTCGGACAGTTCCTCCAGGTGGCAGCGTTTTGTGAGTACAGATGTATTGCAGTTTGTGTGCTCAAACTGCGGAACCTCTGAGTACCCCCTTTGTCAACCCACCCTGGACGAGTAGTGAGAGCAGAAGAACTCATGAAGTGTTCCATGGAATAGAAAGGTGCCTTCAGGTGGCCACAGCCATATCACCCTGCAGCCCAAGACTGGTTGCCCACTGAAGCTAAGCAGGGCTGAGCCTGGTTAGTACCTGGATGGGAGACCTCCTGGGAAAACTAGGTTGCTGTTGGAAGAGGTGTTAGTGAGGCCAGCAGGGGGTGCTCACCCTGTAGTCTGCGTGGGTCCTAACGCCCCAGTATAGTGACGGGGACACTATACTGTCAAAAAGCACTGTCTTTCGGATGAGACGTTAAACCGAGGTCCTGACTCTCTGTGGTCATTAAAAATCCCATGGCACTTCTCGTAAAGAGTAGGGGTGTAACCCCGGTGTCTTGGCCAAATTGCCCCCCTGGCCTTTGTCAATCATGGCCTCCTAATAATCCCCATTCACTTGATTGGCTCTATGACTCTCTCTCCTCTCCACCTGTAGCTGGTGTGTGGTGAGCGCACTGGCGCCGCTGTCCTGTGGCTGCCGTCGCATCATCCAAGTGAATGCTGCACACTGGTGGTGGTTGAGGAGATAACCCCCCCCCCACATGATTGTAAAGCGCTTTGGGTGTACAACAATACACAATAAAGCGCTATATAAATGCATCATTCATTCATTCATTCCTGATTTTGTGAACATGCACTTTGATGAACGCGGTTGTGTGCTGCACTCTGAACCCAGAAACCAATCATCCAGCCGTGAACTCTCAGGGCAGGGCAGAGCAGAGGAATCTACTCTAGTCCGATGTTTGCAGCTGCCCAGGCAAGCATGGGTGATATCTTGGCGTCAGACTCAGAATGAGCAACCACACCAGATGGTGTGGGCCCAGGTGAGTCCTCTGTGTCAGAAGGCATAAGCCTTAATGCTGCAATCGACAGATCATCTGCACCGAATGAGAAATTAAGTCCACAAACTCCACCAGAAGAAATATGAAATGTGAGGCTGTGGGGATTCACCAGGTGGGAACACTTCCATTGATTCCCCCAGATGCCCTCAGCATTTGCCACCGCATTATGATGACTTTCCCTCTAAAGAGGAAAGAAAGTCATGACCACAATGAAATTAAAATTTGCTCTTTTCTCACACTGCTGAAGTGCCCAGGGGAGCTCTCCGCATTTAATTGTGCACAAACAGAGAGACTGCTGAAATGCGCCATAATCCAATAGAGTAGTTCAGAGATGAATGAAAATGTAATCACTACTATAGCTGACTACTCGGCTCCAAAGAGAAGGAGCAAGTCATCTCCTTCTATACCCATATGTTCAGGAAAGCGGCATGCAAATTCCACTTGCCAATTCTCATTGGCCTTTTCTGAAGTATCAGAGGTGTTTGGGGCTCATATATGTGACCCCTAGTGTCACTACATCGATACAATGTTGAGTAAGTGACAGATAGGGAACTTCAGTAAGATATTAATCAATAAATATTGTAGATATATGCAGTTATTATATGTATATTAGGGGTGTGACGAGATCCGATGTGTCTCGCGAGATCTGACTGGTCTCGCGAGAATGTGACCATATCCTCGCGCAGATCTTTCAGATGTATTTGCATTACACTGGCTCGTTCACAAGTGGTGGTACGTAAGATATTTTGTGTTCACATCAGGCAAGTGGCTGCATGATAAGCGGGAAAATTATGCAGTGTAGTCTTTATCCAGTCATAAAAACAGAATTCACAGTTTAACGCGGAATGTCACGGAATTTGTCAAATTTTGAATGAATTAATCAAAAGTAGGTAATTACTCTTAAATCAAATCACGATATGGACTAGTATCTGTAAATATTAAGCTGCAAAAGTCGATTTAAATATGAATCCTGCATGTTCTGCCAGTCTCTGTTTATAAATGGCGCAGACGCGCGGTTTCATTTACTACACATATACTGAAGCACGCCTGACACTCGCGGTGATTTCAGCGTCTGCCGTCTCACTAAATGAGGTCGTAAACACATGAACAACATCTCCAGAACTGCTCTGAGAGTCACTTCATGAGCATTTTAGCGTTTGATTTGAGTAAAACTAGCGTCATATCTCATACACAGAACTGTAAAGGTATTCACGGCAACCCATCAAAATAAAAGTCCGGTTTCATTTAAAGACATTGTGCCTATAACTATTTTTCATTTCAATAATTAAAACATAAATGATAAATTAACTTAATGTTTTATGCCTTCATTTGATAACCAGAAAAAATGTAAGTATACAATACAGAATTTCTGAGGGGGAAAAAAATTCATTAGGCTACTTTAAGAAAAAAAATGAATAAATTCAGTTGTTTTATGCATTCAAATAATTAGACATGCTAAAACACCGAATTTGGTAACAATACCCAGTCTCGTGTCTAGTCTCGTGGGATAAGTGTCTCGTCACACCCCTAATGTATATAAATGCATTTTTCAATTGTTGACAAAGTTGACAAAGGCTACAAATTTTCTACATAGCTGTGCTAGTTTTATATTTTAGATAATCAAGATAATGCACAATCAGTATTCAATTGGAATCAGAGTCCTGGTTCACTATCTGTCGTATTTATAGGATCTCTCTCTCTCTCTCTCTATATATATATATACATATCTATTTTCAACTCTGTTTTTCAAATAAAACAGAGATATGCTATAACACAGAGATATGTTATTCATATAGTATGCTTTTACAGACAGAAATGCTATTCAGCTATAGACTCCTTGTCTTTGAAAGCCAATAATCATGTCTGGAACCACACTTGACTGCAAACTCCCGAACCACACGTTTGTGGAACATTATATTATCACCTTAACAACATCTCTAAGAAAAAACAAGACTCTCTCTCTTGTGTGTGTGTGGCGCATATTTTGTACTACAGATTGCCTCCTACATCCTTGTCAGAGCTATAATCTCTTAGTGAATATTTCTTACTAAGTAACAATGTGTATGACTCTTAGAGAGATGATTTACCACAGTATCTCCAGATTACAGTGAGGGTCCTCCAGTCCATTAGAGAGCAATTTCACTCCTGATGGTCCTAGTTTATTTCCAGACATATTCAGTTCTCTCAGGTGTGAGGGGTTTGATCTCAGAGCTGAAACCAGAACAGCACAGCCTTTATCTGTGGCACCACAATCAATCAACCTGTAAAGAACAATGACATTCTTCACTTTCAGTTTTTGTTTTAATTGTGTGATAATTTCATCATTCACAATAGGAGAAAAATGGAGGAGGTTGCTGACATTTATATATATAGATATATATCTTACCGCAGTGTTTTCATTTTACAGCGAGGATCATCCAGTATAGAAGAGATCAGATTAATTCCTAGATCTTTTAGTTTATTTCCAGTTAGGTCCAAATAGCTCAGGTGTGAGGGGTTTGATCTTAGAGCTGAAGCCAGAGCAGCACAACCTTCATCTGTGACACCACAATCACTCAACCTTTAGAGAACAGTTGACACTTGTCAGTCTCTTATTTCTGGATATACAACTCAGATCAGCAGGAATTTCACAATCAAATAGAGAGACTTGCACTTTAGACTGGACCTAATTTCATTAAGTAGTCTCTTTTTTTCTAAATGGGTGCTTGATAGTGTTCATTTCAATATGAGCATAATAAATATAATTTTCATGCATTATCCAATTATGTTTATATTATCATCGAAGATTGTACGTAAATTGTGTCAGACACCTTGTAAAGCACCTAATTAAGATCAAAACAGCATCATCTTTAGTTATCTGACAGGACACTTTTTAGACTTTTCAATTTTTTTTCTTTTAAATGTATTTTATTATTCATTTAATCCCAGTAGGTGGGCAAGAAGGATGATACTTTTATACAAACTTACTGCAGTGTTTCCACGTTACAGTGAGGATCCATCAGTCCATCTGAGATCAGCTTCACTCCTGCATCTTGTAGTTTATTTCCAGACAGATTCAGATCTCTCAGGTGTGAGGGGTTTGAGCTTAGAGCTGTAGCCAGTACAGCGCAACCTTTATCTGTGACACCACACCTACACAATCTGTAGAGATGAATGAATGTGAGTGATGAACTGATACCAGGTGCAGTTAAAGAAAACAATGTGAAAACTTTGCAAAATACAAATAATTCAAATAGACAGTAAAGCACGTAACGAATACTGTTTGAATCCACTTTTCTAGAGTCAAGTGTCCCTATGCTTGCAGTATATATTTCTGTATAGAAAATGTTCCTGGTTGGGTAGTGGATACACATACAATTTTCTTAATTTCTTTACATCAGATGGCACACTGGATTTTAAATGCATTTGCTTGTATAAAAAGTGTTTTCTAAATTTCTAAAATTTTCATTTTTTAGATGCAGCCCATGTTACATGGTTTATGAGCGAACGGAAAAGGAAACTAATGAAAAGGATGACGAGGGCTGTTGCAATTTCAATAGTAATGTTTTTCTGACTACCTCCATATGTGGTTTCAGTAAGCCGATCACAAAATGTTTTAGACCCCGCTTACACCTGTATTTAACGCAGACTTGTGATTGTCTGATATAGGTAATGTTTTAATATTGTAGTGATTGATGACAGTTTTACTTACTGAGCTGATCTGGATTCTTTAATCACAGGCAGCAGTTTCTGAAGAACTTCATCTGCTGTATTTTGTGCTCCCATAAAATTTTTTAGATCAAACTTTTCCATCTTCTGCTCTGATGTCAGCAACACAAAAACCAGAGCTGACCACTGTGAAGAAGAGAGTTTGATTTGATTTATTTTTCCAGATCTCAGATAATCCTGGATCTCCTGCATTAGTGAATTATCGCCCAGTTCATTCAGACAGTGGAACAGATTGATACATCTCTCTGGAGAGGGATTCTCCCTGATCTTCTGTTTGATGTATTCAGCTGTTTCCTTTTTATTGTTGGAGAAGCTTCCTGTCTGTGTTATTAGTTCTTGTAAGAGAGTCTGATTAGACTCCACTGAGAGACCCAGAAGAAAACGCAGGAAAAGGTCCAGATGTCCATTCTTACTCTGTAAAGCTTCATCCACAGCTGTCTGATGTAGGCCAGATAATGAATTATTTTTCATCCAGTTTAAGACCTTAGAGAAGGTATTTTGTTCGGTGGCTTGGTCGAACACATTTATGTATTCTGTAAAGGAGAGGTGCGCATATAGTGCTGCTAGATGTTCCTGAATGCTCAGATGAACGAAGCAGAAGACCTTCCCCTGATACAAGCCAAATTCCTCTCTGAAGATCTGTGTGCACAATCCTGAGTATACAGATGCTTCTGTCACATCAATGCCACACTCGCTCAGGTCTTCGTCATAGAAGATCAAGTTGCCTTTCACAAGCTGCTGAAAAGCCAGTTTCCCCAGTTTGAGGATCATGTCTTCATCTTTCACTTTCTTCTCATAGTCCTTCTCATGTTTAATGTTTGTCTGAAGGATCAGGAAGTATGTGTACATTTGAGTAACAGTCTTAGGGATCTCTCCTTTCCATGATTTCACCAACATTCCCTCTAGAACAGTGGCTGAAATCCAGCAGAACACTGGGATGTGGCACATGATGTGGAGGCTCCTTGATGACTTCAGGTGTGAGATGATTCTGTTGGCCAGACTCTGATCACTGATTCTCTTTCTGAAGTATTCCTCCTTCTTTGGGTCATTAAAGCCTCGTACCTCTGTCACTCGATGGACACACTCAGAGGGGATGAGATCAGCTGCTGCTGGTCTGGAGGTGATCCAGATGAGAGCAGAGGGCAGCAGATTTCCTGCAATGAGGTTCGTCAGTAGCACATCCACTGTGGCAGATTTACTTAAATCACACAACCTCACATTGCTCTGAAAATCCAGAGACAGACGACACTCATCCAGACCATCAAAGATGAAGAAAACTTTATATGCATCACTGGATATTTCTCTTGTTTCAGGAAACAAAACCTGAAGTAGATCTGAAAGACTGAGTTTTTTGTCCTTCATCAAGTTGAGCTCTCTGAAAGGAAGTGGAAATATGAGCTGGATGTCCTGATTTGCTTTCCCTTCACTCCAGTCCACAATAAACTTCTGCACAGAGACTGATTTTCCAATGCCAGCGACTCCCTTTGTCAGCACAGTTCTGATGGGTTTGTCTTGTCCAGGTAAAGGTCTAAAGATGTCATTGCATTTGATTGGTGTGTCCTCTGTTGCTGCTCTCCTGGATTGTGTCTCAATCTGTCTCACCTCATGTTGTTTATTGATCTCTCCACTTTTACTCTCTGTGATGTAGAGCTCTGTGTAGATCTCATTCAGGAATGTTGGGTTTCCCTGTTTTGCTGTTCCTTCATGCAGACACTGAAACTTCTTCATCAGATTTGATTTGAATGTGCTTTGTACCAGTAGAGAGCCATTACATAAATAAAATAAAATAAATAAATAAAGATTCACATAACAGATTACAACATTTAATTAAAGATCTATCTATCTGTCCATCTATCTGTCTGTCTGTCTAATTAAACATAAATGTACCTCAGATCAGTTGATGTGTGTCTTCCCTTACATTTTATCGGCTCGCCCATAGACTGGTTGCTCTTCATGGACACACAGCTTGCCTCTGATGGGTTTGATCTGTCTCTGTGCAACAGACTTAAAACAGAGTACAATAGAATAGAGACATTAATAATAGATACAAGAATTCAGATTGATTTTACTAAAGGTTACTTTCAAATAGGAAATCTATCTATCTATCTATTTATCTATCTGCAGATTTAGACAAAAATGTTGTATAGAGTAGAGATATTAGTAATAGATACAAAAATCTAAGCATCAAAGTATCTATCTATCTATTTAGACAGAAATGCTGCACCTCAGATCAGTTGATGCTTGTCTTCCCTTAAATTTTATTGGCTTGCCCATAGACTGGTCCAGGGCTGCCCAAACTCGGTCCTGGAGGGCCAGTGTCCTGCAGAGTTTAGCTCCAACTTGCCTCAACACACCTGCCTTTAAGTTTCTAGTATGCCTAGTAAGAGCTTGATTAGCTGGTTCAGGTGTGTTTAATTGGGGTTGTAGCTAAACTCTTCAGGACACCGGCCCTCCAGGACCGAGTTTGGACACCCCTGGACTGGTCGCTCTTCATGGACACACAGCTTGCCTCTGATGGGTTTGATCTGTCTCTGTGCAACAGACTTAAAACAGAGTACAATAGAATAGAGACATTAGTAATAGATACAAGAATTCAGATTGATTTTACTAAAGGTTACTTTCACATAGGAAATCTATCTATCTATCTATCTAGACGTAAATGTTGTACCTCATATCAGTTGATGTGTGTCTTCCCTTAAATTTTATTGGCCTGCCCATAGACTGCTTTTGATTATACTGGCCACAACATTTTTTTTGGAGAGGCCCAGATATTATGTTGGCAATAGGGGAATGGCATTGGCATGGTTTAAATCATATTTATCTGACCGTTATCACTTTGTAGCAGCAAATGACGAGATATCATATAGATCACAAGTTCGGGAAGGAGTACCCCAAGTCTCAGTACTAGGACCTTTGCTTTTCACCCTGCACATGCTACCGTTTGGAGGTATCATTAAGAAACATGGAGTAGACTATAAGATCCTACTGAATTTAGGAAAAAAAATAGAGGTTTTAACTATTGAATCAATCATCTCCACATATAATAACTTACTGTTTGACTCTTGATGGATGCTCTATCAAGTCTTAGTCATCAGTTAGGAACCTGGGAGTGCTAATTGACAGCAATCTGTCATTTGAAAGCACACTGAAAGCCACCAATTACTTGGTACTTGCCCTGCAGGCTTACTGAACTAGGGTGACCATACGGGCCATTTTTATGGGCTGCGTCCTTGCCAGGATTTCTATATTGCCTAAAATATCCAGGTTTTGGCTGTGCAGATCGATCGTTGTATGACATTCACGAGAGCTATAGAGAGCAGAGCAGACGGCTCCTTATGCTTTCCAATCGCTCTCGTGGTACTTTGGTGTCATTCAATGATCGGTGCGCAGCAACGCTTCAAGTCGAACGAACGAACAAACACGTGCGCGCATTTGCATCGCTTTGATCGTTCTCTGTAGATCTCACCCACGATTGGTCGATTATATACAATACCTGCATGTTATTGGTCAAACTACTTTGGATGTTTTAGGCAATATAACAATCCTGGCCAGGATGTGTCCTGTATGAACGGCACATATGGCCACCCTAATTAAACAATCTTCAATTGGTCCAAAATGCAGCAGCTAGAGTATTTACTAGAACCAAGAGGTAAGACCATATTAGCTCGGTTCTGTCAACTCTGCATCGACTGCCTATTAACTATGGTATACATCAGAGATTCTCAACTCTGGCCCTCGAGGTCCACTTTCCAGCAGAGTTTAGCTCCAACCCTAATCAAACACACCTGAACAAGCCAATCAAGGTCTTCAGGATTACTAGAGAGTTACAGGCAGTGAGTTTGATCAAGGTTAGAGCTAAACTCTGCAGGAAAGTGGACCTCGAGGGCCAGAGTTGAGAAGCCTTGGTAATCATTATTAATTAATGCTGATTAATTAAAGTGCCCCTATTATGCCATTTTTAGGGTTACTAATATTGTTTTGGGAGTCTCCTACAATAGGTTTACATGCATGTAAGGTCAAAAAATGCTTTCATTTTCTCAAAATATGGATTTAATATGTACATGTACATTTAGACATTTAGCAGACACTTTTATCCAAAGCGACTTACAAATGAGGACAATGGAAGCAATCAAAATCAACAAAAGAGCAATGAGTCTCAGTTAGCTTAATGCAGTACATGTAGCAAGTTTTTTTTTAAATCATATAATAAATAAAAAAACAGATAGAATAGAAAAAGAATAGAGCAAGTGTTATTTTTTCTTTTTTAAGAAAACAAGCAGTTAGTAAATAAATAGAGTGCAATTCTAAAAGGGGCAAGTTTTTTTCTATAAAGAATAGAATTATAATAGAGAGTGCTAGAGTTAGAGGGTCAAATAAAGACGGAAAATATGTGTTTTTTAGCCGATTCTTGAAGATGGCTAAGGACTCAGCTGCTCGGACTGAGTTGGGCAGATTATTCCACCAGGAGGGAACATTTAATTTAAAAGTCTAAAAGTGATTTTGTACCTCTTTGGGATGACACAATAAAGCGACGTTCACTTGCAGAACGCAAGCTTCTAGAGGGCACAAGTCTGAAGTAATGAATTTAGGTAAAGGGGTGCAGAGCCAGTGGTGGTTTTGTAGGCAAACATTAATGCCTTGAATTTTATGCAAGCAGCTATTGGTAGCCT
>NW_015552694.1:622692-623485 GCF_001515605.1 Sinocyclocheilus anshuiensis
TCAAAATCAACAAAAGAGCAATGATATGCAAGTGCTATAACAAGTCTCAGTTAGCTTAATGCAGTACATGTAGCAAGTTTTTTTTTAAATCATATAATAAATAAAAAAACAGATAGAATAGAAAAAGAATAGAGCAAGCTAGTGTTAGAGGCCTTTTTTGCTTTTGTTAATTGTATAATAAATAAAAAGAAAACAAATAGATAGAATACAAAAAGATTAGAAAAGTAGAATTATAATAGAGAGTGCTAGAGTTAGAGGGTCAAATAAAGACGGAAAATATGTGTTTTTTAGCCGATTCTTGAAGATGGCTAAGGACTCAGCTGCTCGGACTGAGTTGGGCAGATTATTCCACCAGGAGGGAACATTTAATTTAAAAGTCTAAAAGTGATTTTGTACCTCTTTGGGATGACACAATAAAGCGACGTTCACTTGCAGAACGCAAGCTTCTAGAGGGCACATGAACAACTGTTTTTATTTTTTTAATTTTATTTTTTTTAAATAAGCCGTTACTGGTTACATAGCATAGCACATATATATCATAATAAAGAGAAAAAATAAATGAATTTATAAAGACAAATAAAAAATAAGGTAGAAATATATATATCTCATCTGAAAGGGGTGCAGAGCCAGTGGTGGTTTTGTAGGCAAACATTAATGCCTTGAATTTTATGCAAGCAGCTATTGGTAGCCTGTGCAAATTGATAAACAGAGGTGTGACGTTCATTCTTTTTGGCTCATTAAAAATTAATCTTGCTGCCGCGTTCTGGATTAATTGTAAAGGTTTGATAGAACT
>NW_015552694.1:623607-623831 GCF_001515605.1 Sinocyclocheilus anshuiensis
TTTTTGAAGGAGTTATGGTTGATGTGCCTAACTGGATGGTGAAATTGTGATGAAATGATGGGTTTGATGGAAGATCAAGCAATTCTGTCTTGGCAAGGTTGAGTTGAAGGTGATGGTCCTCCATCCAGCAAGAAATGTCTGTTAGACAAGTTGAGATGCGAGCAGCTATCGTCGGATCATCAGGATGGAATGAGAGGTAGAGTTGAGTGTCATCAGCATAGCAG
>NW_015552694.1:623951-625223 GCF_001515605.1 Sinocyclocheilus anshuiensis
GTTTTAATTTTATTAATGAAGAACGTGGCAAAGTCGTCAGCTGTTAGAGTTGATGAAGGAGGGGTAGGAGGAGGACAAAGGAGGGAGGAAAATGTTTTAAAGAGCATGCGAGAGTTAGACGAATTGTTAATTTTGTTATGGTAGTATGTCTTTTTAGCAGTGGAGACATTAGCAGAGAAGGAAGAGAGGAGTGACTGATACACATTAAGGTCAGTAAGATTTTTGGATTTGCGACACACCCTTTCAGCAGCCCTGAGCTTAGAACGATGATCGCGGAGAACATCAGATAACCAAGGGGCAGAAGGTGTGGTACGGCCTGGCCTGGAAGACAAGGGGCAGACAGTGTCTAAACAAGATGTAAGAGTGGAGCAGAAAGTATCAGTAGCACTAGCATCAGTGTTAATTTTGTCAAAGAAGACGAAAAATATTTGTTAACGAACATTTTTTTCTGTGACTAAGATGAGACATTGATGAGCTAAAACTAATATCTGATGATAAAAACTATGACGAAATTTATGCCACATCTTCTTTAACAAGACGAGACGGGACTATAATGTTATTTGAGGACTACTGGACATTCAAAATACATCCTATAGGCTATTGTCTTGTCCTTCAAAATGTGTGTCCCTGTTATTGGATTGCATCTGAAACAATGGCCTCAGCACTCGAAGGGATAAGGTGACCAGACGTCCCGTTTTTCCCAGAAGTCACAATTCGTTGTCGATTAACTTAAAGTTAGTGAAGACCGGATAGGCGGAATCACACTGATAGCGGTGCTTTCTCTCGCGCACGCTCCACTTCTTCAGTTCTCATATACAGCGCGCGATTAATTCTCAGTTTTACTTAGTATTTTAATTAGTGATGTGCCGATCATAGCGGATTCAGAATTCAGAGTTTCTTTTCTTTCTTTCTTTCTTTCTTTCTTTCTTTTTTTTAACTAGAAAATTGGATTCTGATACTGATTTTTAAGCAAATGTATTTATTGGCTATTTGCTTTATAACAAACAAACTGGCTTTAAACAAAAATATCTAGCCATTTGAAATTAGAGGCAACCACTGCATTTTAATCATGATCTGCACGGGCAGTTGTTTTTTATTTGATCGTTTTTCGGCGGGGATCTTCCAGTAAAATTCACATTCAAGGGACTAAATATCACATTATTGGGGTCGCCTATACCCGCGGACATGAACAACAACCCGGCAACAGTGTTAAAGTAGCCCAATTCTGCGGGAAAACCGCGGACTTGGCAACACTGCTTATGAACCGACCGC